>NC_047658.1:51591966-51736966 GCF_011762505.2 Arvicanthis niloticus | reverse complement strand
CCCAGTACCCACATTTTGGTTCACTGTCAATTCTGTGACTAATTCTCTGGGACCTGATACTGGCTGCCTTCTGCCAGTACCAGGCACACATATGATGCTCATACATACATGAAAGTAAAACATTCCTATACACAAATAAAAACATTTAAATATCTATGTTAGCCCAGTATAGTGATACACACTCAAAATCCCACCATTTAGGAGGCTGAGGCACAAGAAACAAGCTAGGAGGCCAGTCTTGTCTACATACGGAGTTCCAGGTCAGCCTGGGCTCTATAGCAAGAGTCTATCTTAAGATTAACTAATAGTGGATTAGTTAATTAACTCGCAAAATAAGGCCAGGCCTGGTAATGTATGGCTGCAAACCCAGTACTTGGGAAGCTGAAACAAGAGTAGTGTCATGAGTTCAAGACTGTTGAGCTATGTAGTGAGTCTGGGCCAGTTTGGACTACAATTTGCAACCTTGTCTCAAAAGTACAACAGATAGTCGGGCAGTGGTGGCACATGCCTTTAATCTGAGTTCAAGGCCAGCCTGGTCTACAGAGTGAGTTCCAGGACAGCCAGGGCTATACAAAGAAACCCTGTCTTGACAAACCAAAAAAAAAAAAAAAAAGTACAACAGACAAACAAACAACAGCAATTCTTGAAATTATTCCAGTCAGATCTTTGCTGGAACAAAACTGGTAGACAGTTCAACTCAAAGTTCAATCAGTCAATCAATCAAACAATCAGTCAATTAAATGAAAAGATGTCTCACACAGGCAAAGCCAGCTTTCATCACCAGGACCCACATGGTAGAAAAGAGTAAATCAACTCCTGAAATCTGTTTTCTGACATTTGTGTCCCTACCTGCATCATACACTGTCTCACACAAAAATAAATACATAAAGTCCTTTAAAAAATTTAAAACAGTCACAGTGAACCTCCCAGGTATGAGATGGACTTCAAGGTCATAGAGCCAGCAGGTGTAGACTCCACATGAACATTTCCACAGAACTGGAGTGGGCTGAGTCGGGTGGTTCTGTACACACTTTTTCTGAGATAGAGGCTGTGGGGGTGGGGTGGGGCTGAAAAACATGTGTTTTGCATAATGTGCCCACTGAAGTGGCATCCATACTTCCGGTGGCCTCGGGAAAACTTTCCTCAGAGTCAGAGCTTATCAGAGAACAGCAGCACAACGGAGGATGTCCGTGCTCAGCACAGATAACCTTATCCAGCACTGCAGAAAAGTACACACTGTGAACACGTATAAGTAGCAGGAGTATGTTATTTTTATTTCTGTGTGGTGCCAAGGATGTAACTCACAGACTCATGGAGGCAGGTGTGCTACCATTGAACCATGTATGGAATCCCTGACTCCCCCCTTCCCCCCACCAAAGACTCCCTCCATAGTTCAAGCTGGCAACAAGCTTACTACATACACTATGTAGCCCAGGCTGGCCTTGGACTCAAAGTGATTCTTCTGCTCAGCCTCTCAAGTGCTGGGATTATATACAGGTATATGCTCCCATACCCAGCTGTATCACAGTTCTGAGTGGCCAGGTTCAGAGAATGTTGTGTGCGATGAAAATCTGTAAGGCTTGGAATGTTTTCCAGGCCCACTACCATGGGCAACTCCGTAGATACTTAAAAGTTATTGACTATATCCTGAGTTATTGAGAAAAATAGATTGTAAGCATGTTAATTACAGGGCTAGCTTTTTTGTTTGTTGTTTGGTTAGCTGGTTTTTTTTTTTTTTTTTTTTTCTGGAGAGAAGGTTTCTCTGTGTAGCCCTGGCTGTCCTGGAACTAGCTATGTAGACCAGGGTGGCCTTGAACTCAGAGATCCTCCTACCTCTGCCTCCCAAGTGCTGGGATTAAAGACATGGGCACTTTTTTTCTTTTGAGACAAGTTCTCAGTGTGTAGACTGACCTTGAACTCAGAGATCTTCCTGTCTCAGCCTCTCTCACATGCTAGTACTTAAAAGATGTATACTACCACACACCACCACACTTGGCTAAAATATTCTCCCCAAATAAAAGATTATGAATAAATTATACAAAATAAATTAACTGAAGGACTACTAGATATCCCTCCAAAATGGTGGTGTAGGGCTAAGAATCTATCCCAGATACAGAGGTCTTGCCTAGCATGAACGGGGTCCTGGAGTCCATCTCCAGAATTGTGAAAACTAGGTGTGGTCACCCTCACTTATAGTCCCAGCAGTTGGGAGGTAGAGGTAGAAGGATCAGAAGTTCAATACCATCCTTCCCAACTCAGGGAGTTTGAGGATAGCCTGCAGTACATGAAATTCCTGTCTCAAGATAAAATAATAATAGCGGGGTGTGTGTGTGTGTGTGTGTGTGTGTGTGTGTGTGTGTAATATGCATGCCTTTAATCCTAGCACTCAGGAGGCAGAAGTCGGTGAATCTCTGTAAGTTTGAGGCCAACCTGGAGTCCATAGAAAGCTCTGGGCCAGCTAAGGCTACATAGTGAGACCTTGTCTCAATAAATAAAATAATAAGCTGGGCAGTGGTGGCACACACCTTATCCCAGCACTTGGGAGGCAGAGACAGGCAGATTTCTGAGTTCAAGGCCAGCCTGGTCTACAGAGCAAGTTTCAGAATGACCAGGGCTGCACAGAGAAACTCAGTCTCAAAAAACAATAATCTAGTAATGATAATGATAATAATAGATATTAATATATAACAATAGATGGTTAAAATAGAAAACTCATATAAAATCAGCCTCTATCTCGTAGTTGAAAGCTATGGGGTCATTTTCCTTTGAAATTTTCAAAGTCCATTTCCTTAAGTGTGGAAAACAGAAGCTGTGAGCAGCCTCTTCCTCCCCGGCATCCACCGACAATACTTAGCAAACTGGTTCATCTCACAGTTTTTATTTTACTTCACATTCAAGCCCCTGAAGCACAAGATGCTTTTTCTCTGCTTCTCTGTGTCTTCTTCTGGGAAGCACACGCTAGCAACCTTCTTAGTAAATCCTGGGGAGCAGAGGTTTGGAATGGTGACAGCACTGCCCAGCAGTTAGGACACCAGACACAGGCGGCTGAGCTTGCCAGTTCAGATGTTAACTTGGCTCTTTTCCTTCTGGGGACATTTAAGGCGTCTGCATGTTTTTACACTTTTTAAATTATGTTATTTTTATGTGAATGAGTGTTTTGCCTGTATGTATGTCTCTGTACCATGTGCATGCCTGGTACCTAGGGAACCCACAAGAGGGCATGGGATCCCCTGAACTGGAGTTAGAGAAGATTGTGAGCGACCATATGGGTTCTGGGAATCAAACTAGGTCTTAACACCTGAGCCATCTGTATCGCTCCAGTCTCCTGCATTTTAGTTGGACAGAAAGTATTACTACCACCTGGGAGTGATGGTGCACACCTCTGATCCCTGCATTTGGGAGGTAGAGGGAGGTGGAGATCTCTCTCTCTCTCTCTCTCTCTCTCTCTCTCTCTCTCTCTCTCACACACACACACACACACACACACACAGAGAGAGAGAGAGAGAGAGAGAGAGAGAGAGAGAGAGAGAGAACACTGACTTTGCCTTTGCCCTTTTACTGTTTGTGACACGGCCTCACACAATGCAGGCTGGCCTCCAACTTGCTGTGCAGTGAAAGACAACCTCCATCCCCCATCCTCCTGCCTCTGCCTCCCAAGTGCTGGGATTACAGGTGTCTGCTTCCATGCCCAGCTTTTTTGTTGATACTCTTGTCCTTGTTTTAACCTATGTGCTCACTGAGTAGCCAAGGCTAGCCAACTACGAGTATCCTCTTGCCTCACCTTCTCGAATGCTGGGATGGCAGACCCATGTTACCCTATACAGATCTTTCACCCTTTCAAATGTCCTAGTAGACAATTTAACATCCCAGTGAGTCTCACATGCTGTGTTTTGTGGGTCGCAGTATTGGGACAATGTCTGGCAAGTCTCAAGCAGGTATACCTGTCAGCTCCTGTCAGCTCTTGTCAGCATTCCTGCCTGGCCTGGTGAGGGCACCTCAAGTAGTGGTTTTCACTAGGAACACTCCTTTCCGCCCCTTTGCCTCTGCTTTGGAGATGGATCCCTGCAAGGCATCTGTTTCCCTTCCAGGCTTGGCTTGTGTTCTTGTATAGCCTTTGGTTCTTCCTTTTAACGTAGTCCTCCAACCCGCTCCAGATGCACCCTGCTTCAAAAGCTCGGGATTTCTACAAAGGTGGGAACTTCCTGTTATTTCTTCTCCCATCTCCCAACCCACACCAACCCACACCCCGACCCGGCTCTGTTTGGTCCCCAGGACTCTGAACCTCAAGCTGCTTGAGTCAAGCATCTTTCTGTTTCAGTCCCTCCTTATCTGGACTTACTGGACACTTTACCTGAAGTCTCTCCGTTTCCTGCTTCAGCCCTGTCCTTCTGAGGTCTGGCCCACAATACAGAGATGGGACTGTGTTGCAGGGGCTGCCCTATGCACCTTTCCCCGTCCCCGGCCCCCACACCTGAGGTTGCAGGCCTCCTCTCAGCCTGGCAGCTGGCAGAGAGGCCATCTTAGTCTCAGCTGTGGCTGCCCACTCATCAGTTTCTCAGGAGACCCACATAGACACCAGATGGCAAGTCTGCAATGCGTTTAGCGGGGTGAGAACAGGTTTTGTTTGGGAAAATATCTCGATCAGCCAGTTGGGCCGAGAAGGGGAAGTGCCAAGGACGAGGTTGAAGAGAGCTGGTTACACATATGAGGAACTAAGTAGCTGCGTGAAGGACAGATTGCAAGACAGTGGTGAGAGACCTCAACAACAGGAAAGTCAGAAGGGGGAGATGCAAAACAAGAGAACCCAGCCCAGAGAGTGCAATGACTGGTTTTTACATGTACTTATCTACATATATATGTGTGTCCAGTCTGCTTGTGGGGTGTGGAGGTCAGAGGACAACTATAGGGAGTCGGTTCTGTCCTACAGTGTGGGTTCTGTGGATAGCATTCGGGTTGCTGGCTTTGGCGGGAAGTACCTGTGTCCTTGATGCACCTCACTGGCCTGACCTCCCTTTCTTCCTCCCTTCCCTCTTTGACTTTTGTTAGGGGGTGGGTAGGGGCTTGCTATGTAGCCAAGGCTAGTCTCAAAGTTTCACACTTTAACTTTGCAGTCCTCTTGCTAGACACAACTTAAGTTGTAGGATTGCAGGAGTACACCACTGTGTCACGTTCTTTGTTCTTTTTCTTTTTCCAGACTGGCTCTCAGTTTGTAGTCTTGACTATCCTGGAATTTACTATGTAGCCCTGCCTGGGCTTGAACTCATACCACCTGCCTCAGTTTCCCCACATGCTGAGATTAAAGGCATATATTACCACCCCTAGCCTTTTTTAATATATCTATTTTATGTGTATGGGTGTTTCTGCCTGCCTGTATGTCTATGCACCATGTGTGTGCAGTGCCTGAGGAGGCCAAAAGAAGGTGTCAGACTGGTGTTACAGACAACTGTGAGCCACCATGGTGGTGCTGGGAACCAAACCTTGGTCCTTTGCTAGAAAAACAAGTGCTTTTAACCATTGAGCCATCTCTCTAGCTCCAATTAACTGTCAGTTTAGGATGACTATTTTTGTTGTGTTGTATTAACTGTGCAAATACATATAACAGGTAGATGTGGTAGCAATTACCTTTAATCCCTGAACTCCAGAGTAAGAGACAGGTGACCCATTATAAGTTCAAGGCCAGCCTGAACTACATGGTGAATGCCAGGTCAGCCAGAGGTGCTACAAAGTGAGACCTTATCTCAAAAAAAAAAAAAGGAGCCAAGTTTTGTTACACGTGCCCCTTTAATCTCAGCACTCCTGAGCCAGAGGCAAATAGATATCTGAGTTCAAGACCAGCCTGATCTACAGAGTGAGCACCAGGACAGCCAGGGCTACACAGAGAAACCCTGTCTCAAAAAGCCAAATAAATAGGGAGTTTGAGCCCCGGCAGCCACGTGGTGGCTCACAATCACCTGTAACTGCCGTTCAGGGGATCTGATGCCCTCTTCTGACTTCCCATGGCACCAAGCACTCATGTGGTGTATACACATGTATGGAGGTGAAACATTCATACATAAAATAAATAAAACTTCTTTTGAAAAGGAACAACCAAATAAATAAAATACATATAACATATACTTTACTATCTGAAACATTCAAAAAATTTTTACTTATCATACAAAGTAATTATTATGACATTTTCACTCACTCACCCACCCACATGCACACACACGAACAGACATTCATGCACACACACACACACACACACACACACACACACTGGTCCTTTGCTCACATTCTTCTCCCTTCCTCCTCCCATTGGTCCTCTTCCTCCACACAAACTGTTGCCTTTCTGCTTCCATGTCGTGTGCACACACAGAATTAAATCTAGATTTCACGTGTGAGAGAAAACGTCCGTATTTGTTTCTCTCTCCTCGTTACCACCTCTTGCCCTGCCCACCGATTTAGGTTCTGCCTCCTTCCCTCAGATATCACCTCTTCTACTGTCGTTATATCATTATATATATATTCTGCATACAAGACAAAACAAGATGTCAGTTTAGGTGGGTTTGTGGGGGAGGGGCAGGGTCTTACATACCTCAAGTTGGCCTTAAACTCAACAGATAGGCAAGGCTGACCTTTAACTTCTGAGACTCCTTCTGATTCTGAAGAGTTAGGACTACAGGCTCGAACCCACGTATCTGCTTGGCTAAGTCTCTCTGTTTGCTTGCTTGCTTTCCCGCCTACAATGATCTTCAGTTCCATCGTTTCCTGCAGATGACGCCACACTGGGGGTGATTCGCCTCTGCTGCTTAAGCTTTTGGCCAAAGCTGTGCCTCACCTAAAGAGAGGAAATAACTGAGTTTAGGATGAGCTGGAAGCAGGGGAAGGCCTGGGGAACCGGCAGGTGCTGGGAGGTCAGCCAGGATCCAGTGGCAGGACTCTGGAGCCCCTCTGCTCATGGGAAGAGACTCTTGTTAGATCTTAAAACCCAGCGGGCAACCACACCACCCGGGCCTTTATCATGTTCCATATTTTGTTCTGCCAAGCAGAGGAACATGAGGCCAGACCAAGGGATAGGACTTGGTAGGCTGGAATTTTGGAAGGTTGATGTGGCTGTAGCCTGGGAAGATGAAGGAGCCTGCCCCTCCCTGGGTAGACACTGCCACCTTCTGGCTCTTTGTCAACTCACGGCCTACAACACTGGTTTTTCTACTGTCCAAGATGCAAAAGGTTTAATGAGATCTCTCTCTCTCTCTCTCTCTCTCTCTCTCTCTCTCTCTCTCTCTCTCTCTCTCTCTCTCTCCTTTCTTCAAAACAGGATTCTCTTGAGTATTCCTGGCTGCCCTGGGACTGCCCTGGGACTCACTCCATAGACCAAACTGGCCTCGAACTCAGAGAGATCTACTGCCTCCGGCTCCTTTACTTTCTGATAATTCTATTTTCCTGGGAAGTCTTGGCATTTTTTTCTCCCCAAGATTTATTTTTAAGTGTGTGTGTGTGCTCTGTGTGTGTGTGTGCTGTGTCTGTACACTTAAGTGTAGATGTCCTCTGAGGTCAGAAGAGATCATTTTCTCCATAGAAGGTGGAGTTACACTCAGTTGGCTTGACATGGGTGGTGGGAACCAAGCTCTTGTCCTTTGGAAGAGCAGAAATGCTCTTAACTACTGAGCCCCTGGTGTTTTTGTCTGTCTGCTGTGTTTTGTTTTGTTTTGTTTTGTTTTGTTTTGTTTTGTTTTGAGTCAGGGTCTCACCAAGTAACTCAGGTTGGCCTGGAACTTGCTGTGTAGATCAGGCTAGCCTTGAATTCATAGAGATCCACCTGCCTCTGCCTCCTGAGTCCTGAGATTAAAGGTGTGTGCTACCCTGTCTGGTTTATTGATTTTCAATTTTTATTTTATTGTTTGTTATGGACAGAATCCAACCCTGACCAAGAACTCACTATGTAGCTGGGAGTGGCCAGGAACTCATGGCAATCCTCCTGTCTGTGCCTCTCAAGTGCTGGCATTAAAGGCCTGTTATTTTACTTTTTAAACACTCATTAAAGCTCAATAAAGCTGAAAACCAAAACACTCAGATCATTTGACAGCTCCTCACTGGTGTTCCTGTTACTGTTGCTGTTATCCACATAGCTTGGTTGAATTTCCTCTTGCCTGTGGCAGGGCCCCTCTATGATAGTTACAGGGATGGAAGCCCTGGAGGCCACAACACAGTTGCTGGCCCCCCTGTCATCCTTTGGGGGTTAGTGGATTTGTGCCGGGAATTCCTGGCTTGCCCCTTCTGCTGTTCCCTTTTATAGGAGGGTCCATGGGTTAGATGTCACCCTCTCTTTAGGTGTTCCTTACCTCTTCTGTGGTTTATTTGTTCTCTCTCTCTCTCTGTCTCTCTCTCTCTCCTTCTCTCTCCCTCTCTCTCTCTGTATTTTCTAAGACAAGGTTTCTCTGTGTAGCCCTGCCTGTCTGCCTGTCCGGGAACTCACTCTGTAGACCAGGTTGGCCTCGAACTCAGAGATCAGCTTCTGTCTCAGAGTGCTGGGATCTGTGTGCTTCCACCACCGCCTGGCTGCCCTCGATGTCATCCTCCTGCAGCAGGCAGACCTTTTGCTGCAGCTTAGCCCCTTAACAATCTCTCTTTGTTTTGCTTCTTCAACTCTGATCTGAGAGCACCATGGCCACCCTCCTCCAACAGGCACCAGGGGGGACAGCTTCCCTTCCCAGTCCTCAAAGCCAAACTGAGCAGGGAATGTGAGCTGCATGCTGTCCTGTCTACAAAGAATGAGCCCCAGCTGGGAACCAAGTGGAAAGTAAATGAAATGTGCTGTCATTTCTGTCAACGGGTTAAATGAGACAAAGAACATTCCGTGGTTAAAGGGTTAAATAGAGGTTTCAGCATCAGCAGCAACCATTGCAGGAGGGAGCTGGTTTCAGGGAGAAATAGAGATTTTTTCCTAGAGTGTGCACTTCTATTGGGGGACACACACTCCTGATGACCAGGCAGGGAAGGTCTAATCTGGTGACCTAGCAGTGAGTGCTACTGTAATACATGGCCCAGCTACAGGGTACCCATTTGGAGGGCATCAAGAAATTGACTATAATGCAGTCAGAGGTTGCAAGGGATACAGAGAAAATTTGTTTATCATCTCTGGTCCTCATGCTGTCTGCTAGGGCATCTGAGTGTATGGGTTTGGCACCACATTGCCAAATTTGTCTTTAGTTTGGGTTTGTTTTTTCTCCACCCCTCTGAGTCCTGCCTAGGAGTTTATTCTTTCTACCAGGGACCTGTCTGCTGTAGGGGAGAGTTTGTCCAAATTCTTCAGGTTGTGGGCTCTTGGCTTAGAGGGACAGGCCTATAACCTAACAAAGAAATGTGTAGAGACACCATCTGGCAAATGTGCCTTCTAACAGTTAACATTTGAAAAGATGTGATCCAGGTTTCATGTTGTCTCAATTTTTACACTTTGCTTCTCAACCGCTCAGCTTTTTTCTTATCCCATAAGAGCACGAGGCCAAGCGAGGAAAGGGAGGGAGCCCTTTGTGTCAGGGATAAAACCCAGTAGGATTCCTGCTAGGTGTCCTTGCTTGGTTGATTTTCAGGCATGCATCCTTCTGCAGAAATAAAACTTTTGCTTTGGATTGTGTAGTCATTTTTCTGATACCCCAGACCCATTTCTAACAGTGTGGTGGTTCCTTTCTGTAATCCCAGCAGTCTGAGTAATGGGGCAAGAGGATTGGAGCTAGTTTAAGACCAGCCTGGGCTACAAAGTGAGCTCCTGTCTCAGAAAACCCAACCAAATCCAGCCCCAACAACCAACCAGCTAACAAGAAAAACCCAAGAAAGAATGAGCCTTTGTAGGCCTAGATTTTTTAAAAAAAACCTACTTTAATAAGGGTTCTTAAATGCTTTAACCTCCCTTCTAGCCCAGCACCCACCAGAGGTAGTAGAAAGGAAAGGTTAATGGGGCAAAGGAAGATGCATGTGGGTCTGTTTAGAAATAGTTTTTTTTCAGGCAATTCTAATCTTCTTTGTCAGTGTATCAGCATCTCAGTTCACAGGAATCAGCATCAGTAGCTCGATCCACTCACAAACACCATTCACCAGTCACATGGCAGTTCAATCCAGAAGAAACCTCGAGGCTCTGACAATTGGCTTGGGTCGGCAGAAGTGGCAAGAAGCCACCAGAATAGAATATCACGAGAAGTTCTTTGGTGTGTTTCTTTCTATGAAGTCAGCGAAGAAGGCAAGACAAACCAACGCCACCAATGCCACAGTGTTGACTGTGAAGACCAGCATCAGTAAAGCCCAACAAAGACCAGCAAAGAGTGGCAAGGTGAACCAATAACATGTCCTCTCAAGCATCCACTCTAGCAAAACATCACATGCCCTTTTCCCAGTCAGCTTCCAGAAAAATATCATGTATCTGTTCTCAGCAAAACATCCTCTCACTAGACAGTTTCCAGAAAAACAATACATGATACAACTGAGTCTCCAAAGAAACTAGAAATTTCCACTTCGAGCCGTGGCATTATCTAGGGGGGCTCTGAACTACCATGAGGGTAGGAGGGGCAGCTGGTGTGAGGTTGTGGCTTCCTGGATGCCATTACGTCCTCAGTGGTAAAAACGTGATGCACAGGACTACACTGCTCATCCTCCACGGGCCTATCTTCTCTCCTCTGGCTTCCAGTTCTGCTGACCTGCCGGGAGCCAAACCCAGGAAATTACCTGCTGTTTTAGAAAGTCTAGTCAGTACAAGGTTAAGAAAGGACATTCACAGGACTCAGGTCCCAGGAACCTAAAGAACGTCTGGCATTTCCTTGGAGCTGGTTATGACAGTGGGATGGTCTAGGGTGATAAGATTATGACAGTGGGATGGTCTAGGGCAATAAGGATTCCATAGTAGGATGGCCCTAAGCAATGACCCTCGCCCAAACTTCCCGGTTTGCTGTGTCTTTATAACCTGCCCCCAAAATTAAAGTTTCAGAGCTTGATCAGAACCCAGACTTGCTCTCATTCTTTGTGTCTCTTGTCCTTTCATTCGTTCGCCTCCTTCCCTAAGGTCTGTCAAATCCCCTTGGGCCGGGGCACTGACCACTCCATGTTTCCTTTCTGGAAAGTCCCTTCCTCCCTCTACAGAAAGGACTTTTCAATTAGGCACCTCCAGCATCCAGTTTCTCCTTTCTCTTTGGTCCTCATGCCACCTGCTCGGCATCATTATTGCGTAGAGGGCTTCCCTTCACCTGGACCAATGTGTTACTGAGATACCATGACCAAGGCAACTCTTTTAAAGAAAGCATTTACTTGGGGCTAGCTTACAGTTTCGAAGGGCGAGTCCATGATCATCACACTGGGAAGCAGGAAGTCATGGTACTGGAGCAGAAGCTGAGAGCTTTACATGCTGATCCATAGGCAGGAGGCAGAAGGAGCAACTGGGCCTGGGTGGGCATCTGAAACCTCAAAGCCCACTTCCAGTGACAGACATCCTCTAACAAGGCCTCACCACTCTGAAAAGGCTAAATTCCCTAATCTTTCTCAAACAGTTCCACTCTCCAGATTCAAATATATTAGTCTATGGGGGCTATTCTCATTCAAATCACTATAGGAAAACATGGTTCGTTTTACTTGAGGCAAGCCAACAGTAAGTTCAAGTTCGGTGTAGGGCAGCATGAGACTCTACCTCAGACAAACCAACAATGGCTGGAAAGGTGGCTCAATGGATCACAATACTTGCTACTTTTGAGTATTCTACTCCCAGCATCCACAGCCATCCATAACTTCTCTTGTCTCAGCCTCCCAGGTGCTGGGATTATCAGGAGCATGCTATCCTGCTTTTCTGACCTTGAACTTTCAAAGCTCGATAGACTCAAGTCCAGCAGATAGAGAATGGTTTCCTTGTCCTCAAGTCTTTAGTGGAGTGTTATCAAAGGAGCTATCTTTTTCACAGAGACTCTGTCCTCAAGTCTAACAGACCTAGAAGGCCCCATTGGCTCACACATAGCCTTCTCCAGGTACCACTCTCAGAATTCTGTATAAGCCTGCATGGTGGCACAGGTCTTTAATTCCAGTACACTCAGGAGGCAGAGGGAAGTGGAAGGGAAGTGGATCTCTTAGTTTGAGGCCAGCCTGGACTATAGATAGATTTCTAGGACTGCTAGGGCCACACAAAGAAACCCTGTCTTGAAAAACCAAGAAAGAAAAAATTAAAGGAAGAAAGACCCCCCAAAAACCAAACCAACCAAACAAAAAACCCAATCCTTTTCTTTTTTTCGTATCTCTTGTCTTTTTTTTAGATTCACGAGAGAAAGAGAGAGAGAGAGAGAGAGAGAGAGAGAGAGAGAGAGAGAGAGAGAGAGAGTTTACCACAGGAAGGACCAGATGAGGGAATTAGAGGCAGCTGTGAGAAACCGTGTGGATGTTGGGAATCAAAGCCGGTCCTCTGCAAGAGCAGCAAGCACTGTGACCTGCTGAGCCAGCTCTCCAGCTTCATGATGGTGAACCTCTTGTCCCCACTTCCTAATGCTAAGACTACCAGAATGTGCCACTATGCCCAATTTTAAGGGCTTCTAGGCACTAAACCCAGGGCCTCTTGCATGCTAGGCCAGCATTCTACCAAGCAAGGCATATCCCCAACCCAAGTGCTTACATCTGTCTGCTTACAACCCACCTCCTTCTCCTGCTCGAGTCTCCTGTCCCCACTTAGGGCATCTGTGCCTGAGTCAGACTCCCAGCTACTCCAGAGGCTCATGGAGAAAAACCTACAGTTCAAGGCCTGTCTGAGCAATTGCCAATGTTAACTTATATCTATTTATTTATGGGAGGGATGACACAGCAGGTGTATGGAGGTGAAGACAAGGGGAGTGCACGATGGCTCTCTCCTTCACCCATGAGGGTCCTGGGGCTTGAAGTCAGATGGACAGGCTTGACACACTGTGTTTACCTGCTGAGGCAGCATACCAGCCCTGTCTGAAATTTGGCTGACGTTCCTTTCAGATGTACAGCACATTCTCCAGGCTTGGTCCCTTCTTCCACTCTCTTAGACAGGCCTCCCCTGCCTTGCCAATCAGCCATGGAAGTTTCAGGCCCCACAGACTCTCTGTCCATTTGCATTGGAGTGAGGACCTTGCTGAGTTGGGTACATCCTGTGCCTGCCTCTGGCAAGAGAACTAACTCAGCATTTCCTCCGGCCAGGCCGGTTCCAAGCCTCGCCCCTCCCCCACCCATCTCCATGGGTCTGCATGCCAAGAGGCCTTGCCTGAGAATCTTGGCACCTGTCCCACTAGCTGGGCCTGGAGTTTGGAGAGAGATGTCTAAACTCTTAACAGCTGCTGCTCGCAGTCTCTCCAACCCTGCCTGACTAATATAGACATAATCCCCTATCTGCTTCTGAGGTGCTGGAGATGGAACCCAAGCCATCATGCATGGTAGACAAGGGGTCTGCACTGAGATATCCAGCCAGCCTAAATATAGTGTTCTTAGTTACAACATCAATTACACACAACAAAGAGTGAAAAACCACTGAATCTTCTATAGAATCTGCATTCTTCCCTATTTGAAAAGCTAATCCTTTCTATCACCTATCTGGGCAAATAGCACTCAGACTTTAATTCCCCAATTGCCTTGACCTTGATAGACCCGACAAGTGGATCACAGAATTCTTTCCCTATAGGACTTGTGCCCACACTACTGCCAGGTAAGAGAGGAAACTTATTTGCCTCCCAATAAAACTCAGATCTAAATTACTATAGAGGAAAATCTGGTTCAAAGGCAAATAGTTAGGGCCAGAGAAGTGGCTCAGCTGGTAAAGGGGCCCCTGGCCAAGCCTGAAGAAGAGTTTGATCTTCAAAACACACAGTGAAAGGAGAAAAACAACCCCCAAAGGTTGTTCTCCACGTGTGTGCCAACACACATGCACATGCACACACACAAATAAAGAAGCAGATGTCTGAGGGCTGCAGAGATGGCTCAGCCATTAGGAGCACTGCCTGCTCTTCCAGAGGACCTGGATCAACTCACAGCTCACATATGGCAGCTCATAACTGTCTGTAGCTCCAGTTCTAGGGGGTCCAGTATCCTCTTCTGGTCTCCAAGAGCACCGTGCATGCACATGAGGCACAGACACACATGAAGATAAAACACATAAACATAAAAACATAAAAGAAATATCCTGCACTTACATGAGTGAACATACACACACACACAGAGTTGGGCAGTGGTGGTACATGCCTTTAATCACAGCACTTGGGAGGCAGAGGCAGGCTGATCAGTGTGCATTCAAGACCAGCCTGATCTAATGGGTTCCAGGACAGCCAGAGTTACATAGTGAGGTCCTGTCTTTAAAACAACAATGACAACACAGCAGCAAAACAAAGAAGCAAATAGCCAATACTTGCAATGAATATTCAGGTCTGGATTGATTATGGGAGGCCAACTCCACAGATTTCCCTCATTCCTCAACAATGAAGGAGACCTCCAGGGGGAAAAAAAATAAAGCAAAACCCAAAAAGACATTGACCAAGATCAGGAAATGTTATCTTTTTGGTGCCGAATAACTAGCCTCCTCATTCTGCAAGTGAGGTCACTGTGTGATGAATGACATCAGATGAGCCAACTCAAGCACGGCTCACAACTAAGGAAGACCTGCAGTCAGAGAGAAGCCGGCCATTGCTGGGGCCCTGTGGAGCTGTCCCTAGAACCAGGAGGGAGAGCGTCGCCCTCTGGTGGCAAAGTCAGCAAGAAAGAGGAAAAAAAAAATGTTTAAGGTTGTAGGCATTAACTGTCACTCAGGAGTCTACCAGGATGGATGTGGGCCCTGATGCCCGTGTGGGAAATGTCTTACACCTCCTGTGTTCCTTCTTCCTCCAGCTGCTTCTGGGCATGTGCTGGTGAGGGCTATTTGTTTGTGTTTGTTTATTTGTTTTGTCAACTGGGAAGAGAGAACCTCAACTGAGAAAATGGCTACGTTAAATTGGCCTATGGTCAAGTCTTTTGGGGCATTGTTTTTGATTAGTGATTGATGGGGATGAATAGCTCATGCTACCCCCCCCCCTTTTTTTTTTTAAGGTTTATTTATTTATTATATGTATTACGCTGCCTCCAGACACACCAGAAGAGGGCATCAGATCTCATTACAGATGGTTGTGAGCCACCATGTGGTTGCTAGGATTTGAACTCAGGACCTCTGGAAGAGCAGTCAGTGCTCTTAATCACCGAGCCATCTCACCAGGCCCACCATGCTACCCCTTGGCAGATGGGTTTTATAAGAAGCTGAGAGAGTCACGGAGAACAAGCCAGTAAGCAGTGTTCCTCCACGGCCTGTGCTTCAGTGCCCCCTCTAGGTCCCTGTTCTGGCGTCCTTTCATGATCATCTATCAGCTGTCAGATGAAGTAAACACGTAGTATTTATCCCAGCAGTTCTCTCAGAACATGTTTTCTGTGACTGTGGCTTTGCTGAGAATGTTTAGAGGTAAACAGCATGTTAAGAATGGAAATAGTCAGGCTGGAGAGTCAGTTCAGAGCACTGACTGCTCTTCCAGAGGTTTTGAGTTCAATTCCCAGCAACCACATGGTGGCTCACAGCCATCTGTAATGGGATGCAATGTCCTCTTCTGGTGTGTCTGAAGACAGCAATAGTGTACTCATATACATAAATAAACCTTTAAAAAAATCAAATAAGAATGTAGATAGTCAGCCAGGAGATGGTGGTGGTGGTAGAGGAGGAGGAGGAGGAAGAAGAGGAGGTGGCAGTTGCAGTGGAGAGCTACAGGCCTTTAATCCCAGCACTTGGGAGGCAGAGGCAGGCGGATTTCTGAGTTCGGGGCCAGCCTGGTCTACAGAGTGAGTTCCAGGACAGCCAGGGCTACACAGAGAAACCCTGTCTCGAAAAACAAACAAACAAACAAACACCAACTAAAAACAGATAAATAAACCAAAACAAAACAAAAACTCAAGTTAAAACAAAAAAACAAAAGCCAAAACAAACCAAGATGCAGATAGTCATGTAGAAGCTGAGGCTGTCATGGACAGGAAAAATGCTGCCAGTGAACATTTTATTTCCACAGATGGACCCAGCATCATCTGGTGGGTAGGCAAGGTAGCACTGTCCTCTAGCTCCTGTTTCTTAGTCAAAGAACCGACTAGGATAAGAATAGCCTCAGCTTCAGAGGGTGAGGCCTAAGTGAGATCATTATAGAACAAGGCCCTAGTTATGTACCTCTGCAGAGACACAGTGGAGAGAGAGACATGGATCAGGGCTCATGGATCAGGGCTGGTAGATCGCAGCCAGGATCTGAAACCCACCAGGGAGGGCTGAGGGGTGTTTCCTCACCCAAGAATGCAGGTATCATGAGGCTGCAAGCAGGAGCAAACGGCTACTCCTCAGATATTACTAGGGCCATCTGGATGACCTTGGGAGCACCTGACTAGGGGACTTGGCCAGTGGCTGGCTACACTGCTCTCCATGATGCAAGTCTCAGCGTTGCTGGGATTTCTGCTCTATGGTAGGGGGAGGTGCTCAGAATCAGAATGTTAAACTGCTCTGGAGCCAGGAAAGAAGAAGGTCACCTTTTGTACTGTGCCTCAGGGGAGGAGTACCCACCCCACCCCGTGCTTAAGCATGTGAAGCCTGCCGACTGCACTCTCCAGTTGCCAGGTCCTGAGGTACTGAGGCGGATACTCCACTAGACTCCCGAGGAGAGCCCCTGTGCTGGGAGCTCTGGCTGGAGCCCACCTGTGCAGGCTCAGGAAAACCAGTGCCTCCATTCTCAAGAAGTCTTGACTGCCACTCAGTGTGGTGGTGCACACCTTTAATCCCAGCACTTGGGAGGGAGAGGCCAGCCTAGTGAGTAGTGAGTTTCAGGACAGCCAGAGATACATAGTGAGACATTGTCTCAAACTAAACAAAAAGAAGTCTGCCTGCCTGCCTTTGAGCACCTCAGCTGTGGCTGGGCTGACTCACTTTGACTCTCATCCCTGCTGTGAAGTGTGGAGATGGAATCGGATGTGAGCTTTGAAGGGCAAACCGGCTAAGTGGCACGTGGGTTTAAAAAAAAAAAGATTTATTTGTATTATTTTATGTGTATGAGTGTTTTGCCTGGAAGTGGGTCACAAGCCTGCCTGGTGCCTGAGGAGGTAGTGGGCCTCCATGTGGGATCTGGGAATCAAACCTGGGTCTTTTTAACCACAACAAGTGCTTTTAACCACTAAGCCCCACCCCAGATGTTTGTAATCTCTGCAAGGGAGGATTTACCCAGGGAGATTGTGAGTGTGAATCTAGCCTGGACTACAAAATGAGACTGTGTCTCAGAAGTGGGGAATGGAGACCTAAGTGGGGGGGGGGGAGGGAGGGGGCTGGGGGGGAGGGGGTTGGAAGGTTGGGAGGAGGAGGGGGGAGGAAGTTGGAATGAGGAAGGAAAAGGATAGGAAGAGAAGATAAATGGATTCCAGGAGGTTTGTCTTTCCGCCTGTCTCACAAGTTTGGTATTCTCCATCTGCCTTAGGTGGACAGGCCTCTGTGTCTCCCCACCCCAGTGTTTAAATGAGCTGTCTTGAATGTCCAAATCCTGCTGATTCTATGCTTTGCCCAGGGGAAAATGACGGGGTCATGATTGATGGTGCAGTGCTGGCCATGCCCTCCCTGGCAAAGCTCCCCTTTGGTCCTCATATTTACCCCGTGGTTGGTGTAACCTATAACTCTACCTATTTTTTGCATTTTTTTTTTTTTTTTTTTTTTTTGAGACAGGGTTTCTCTGTGTAGCCCTGCCTGTTCTAGACCAGGCTGGCCTTGAGCTCACTTGCCTCTACTGGGATTTAAGGCATGTGACACTGTACCTGGCTATTCTACCTAGTCTATAGATGATAGAATGAGCTGCAGAGAAGGTAAGCAACTCTTCCAAGACAGGCACGGGGCAAGGCTCCAGCCCTCTCCTAGCCATTAGCTTATGGAGTAGAGTGTCACAGGCTGATACAGACCTCAGGGAAGCACTCGGCATCTCCCTTCTGCAGCCAGCCCTGATTTAAGCGTTCATCTGGCTCTAGGCATTGTTCTTAGTCACTTGCAGTAAAATACTGCAAACTCATCAAACATCCTGGGGCTGGGGCAATGGCTCAGCTCTTAAGAACACTTGTTCCTGCAGAGGACCTAGGTTTGGCTCCCAGCATTCATATGGCTCACAACCATCCACAACTCTAGTTTCAGGGATCAGGTGTCTTCTGACCTCTGAAGACACCAGGCTTGCATGTTGTACCCAGACATATATGCAGGCAGAACACCCATATACATATGCATACACAGAAAATATCAAAATAAATAGACTTGACTAAAATTAAGTAATTTTGTTCTCTTTCAATCTATCAATCCCTCTTTCAATCTCTCTCTCTCTCTCTCTCTCTCTCTCTCTCTCTCTCTCTCTCTCTCTCTCTGTGTGTGTGTGTTGCACACCTGCCCAGGGGCTATCAATGCTAAGCAAGCACTGTATACCTGAGACACAGAACTGGCCCTGACCCTGAGCCTTTAGAATATTTTTTCCTGCATGTGTTGGTGCAGGCACACACACCACAACACATTTGTGGAGGTCACACGATAGCTCCTGTCACCTCATGGGATCTGAGGGATCAAACTCCAGTTGTCAGACTGCATAATAGCACTTCTATGGTTGTCATCCTGGCAACCCTAGGAAATGTTAATGAACATACATACAATACTGCCCTGGGGTTGATGATTCCCTGTGTCTGTGGTGGTTTGAATGTGCTTGGCCCATGGGAAGTGGCACTCTTAGAAGGTGTGGCCTAGTTGGAATAGATGTGGCCTTGTTGGAGGAAGTGTGCCACTGTATAGGCAGGCTTTGAGGTCTCCTGGTACTCAAGCTCCACTCAGTGCTGAAGAGAGCCTCCTCCTGAAAGCCTTTGGATCAAGATGTATGACTCTTAGCTTCTCCAGCACTATGTCTGCCTGCACTGTCTGTCTGCCATGCTTCCCACCATGATGATAATGGACAGAATCTCTGAAACTTCAAGTCAGCCCCAATTAAACATTTTCCTTTATAAGAGTTGCCTTGGTCATGGTGTCTCTTCACAGCAATGAAACCCTAACTAAGATAGTGTCATTGATATAACACTTATAAATCAATCAGTGATGAATTAGGAATTGAGATAAAGATAGGGAATCAACTCAGCTCAAGATTGGTGCCTAGCTGGAGGTGGTGTCACAAGCCTGTAGACCCAGACTTTGGAGGTAGAGAAGGGAGGATGAGGGATTGGAGGCCGTACTCAGCAACAGAGTAAGTATGAGAGTTCAAGGCTAGTCTGGCTACATGAGACTCTATCTCAACAAACAAAAGGAAAAGAAAAAAAAAAGGAGAAAGAGAAGAAGAAGAAAAAAAGAAAAGTTTTCTTTACAGCCTTGAAGCTTGTTAAATGATGGAATTTTAGCCAGGTTTGCCTGACTCCAGAGCTACTGCCCCTAGAGAGGCAAACAATGGTATTTAAAAAAAAAAATCTAGGGAATTTGAGGGATGGCTCAGGAGGGTTGAGATCATTGACTGCTCTTCCAGAAGTATTCAATTCCCAGCACCCACATGGCAGCTCACGACTATCTATAACCCCTGTTCCAGGGGATCCAACACCCTCACACAGACATGCATGCACTCAAAATGTTGAGGCCTGCTTCTTTTAACATAACTATAGCCATTTTGTATTCAGTCTCTGACCAAGCCAGCTCAGTCAACAGGCCTCGAGGGACAGAGTGAGGGTTAAAGAGAGAAAAGACAATTAGACAGCATTATAGCATGACCCCAGCCAGGGCTGAAGCTGAATCGAGTTTAGTCTCTCCCAGTCTGTTTTTATATCTTTCTAGCTACATACAAAGAATATGGTCAGTCCTAAGACAAAGGAAGTAGTCAAGAAACAAACCAGGCATAAACAAAGGTCTCAAGGTCACTGTTTCTAGGGACTTATCAAGATGATCGAGGTATAAGGAACACATTCCTCTGCTGTATTCATCTTGAGCCTACTTCCTTGTCCTAGCCCAATGTCAAATATTCTTGACAAATTCCTAGAAGTGGCCCCAAGAGCGCTCCACAAGTCTCCATTTTGCTCATAAGGTGAAATTAAGTTCAGGTTCTCAGACTCCACTTCCCAGAAAAGTAATTATCCACAGCCGACACTGAGAAATTCTCCTAAAAGACCACAACACTAAGGTTGGATTACTTATGATCTGTTACCTCAGTGCTTGGAAACTCCCGTTCCCCAGCCGCCCACTACCCCTCTCACCTCACTCAGGACCAATCAGCTGAAAAGTCAGCTGATTATATATTCTCTAGTAAGTCAAATGTAGTAGCACCTCCACCCTTGCCTTCTGAACTTCTGAACTTGGGTTTTCCTATAAAAACCCTGCCCTAAGAACAGACTGGTACCTCGATTAGGCCCTGGAGTCCCCAAGTTCCCAAGTTCCCAATCTTGGGATGTGCATTCAATAAACTATTTTTTTGTTTTGTTTTGTTTTTTGTTTTTTGTTTTTGAGACAGAGTTTCTCTGTGTAGCCTTGGCTGTCCTGGAACTCACTCTGTAGACCAGGCTGGCCTTGAAATCAGAAATCCACCTGCCTCTGCCTCCCAAGTGCTGGGATTAAAGGCGTTTGCCACCACTGCCCGGCTCAATAAACTATTCTTAAGTAAGACCAATGTTTATATGGTTTGTGTGGTGATTCCTGAACCCTAACACAAAACACCAATGCAAATAAAAATTAATTAATTAATTAATTTTTAAAAAATCCTGGCCAGGCGGTGGTGGCTCACATCTTTAATCCCAGCACCAGGAAAGCAAAGGCAGGTGGATCTCTTTTAGTTCCAGGTCAGTTTGGTCTACAGAGCAAGTTCCAGGACAGCCAAGGGCTACACAAAAAAACTATCTTGAAAAAAATCAAACCAACCAACCAAATAAGTAAGTAAATAAGTAAGTAAGTAAGTAAGTAAGTAAGTAAGTAAGTAAGTAAAACTATCTAAGACTGAGCATGGAGATACATGCCTTTAACCTAATATATTCACAAAACAGAGGTGGATCTCTCTTGAGTTCTAGGAGAGCCTGGACTACATAGTAAGTTTCAGGCCAGGCAGGGCTTTGAGACTCTGTCTCAAAGAAAAATAAAACTAAATTAACAGTGTCTTAAGAGGCTGAGGCAGAAAAACCGCTGTGAAATAGAGGCTAGCCTGGGCTAGATAATGAGCTCTAAGCCAGCTTGTGCTACAGAGTCACAAAACAAAACAACTCCAAGCAAACACAGAAGCAAACGTCTCAGGTAATAGATGTTGGGACTGGTATACTAATGAGCTTCATTAATTATTCAACTTTATACCAGCACATAACATCACTGTATAAATGCACTCAACTATAATTTGTCAATTTACAATTAAAAGATTTTAAGAATGTCAACAACTAATAGAAAAATATTTAGTGAACCCAAAGGGAAGCCACATGAAGGCAGGAGAGAAATGACAGCGCCAGAGACAGGCCTGGGGCAGCCCACCCTGCCAGCCTGTCCCAGGACTGTTCCAACATATTTCTGATTTCTGCTGGCCTCAAACTTTAAGAGATCTGCTTGCTTCTGCCTGGAGATAGTGATGGGATTAAAGGCTAGCATCTGGTCTGGAGAACCAGTTCAGTTTGGTTTGGTGTGCAACAAGGTATTGTTTTCCCAGGTATTGCATCCTAGACTGGCCTTCAACAGGATATGTGGCCTAAGCTGAGGCAATCCTCCTGCCTCCACTACTGATGTGCTTGAATTATCAGTGTGCACCACCACAATCCAATGAGCCTGGAGGACGTTACACTAAAGCACACAATTCAAACACAAAAGAGCAAACACTGTTCAGGTCAGTGAGAACGAGACGGAGGGACACAGCCGATCATGGCTGCAGAGTCCAAGGTGAGTCAGGGTGCAGTACAGCCATTACGTAGAGATAAGGAACACAAGCTTCAGATTCAAGCACCAGCAGAGAGGTGGGGGAGGGAGTGGGGAGAGAAGGGGAGAAAGGGGGAAGAGGGAGAAGGAGGGAGAGGGGGGAGAGAGAGAGAGAGAGAGAGAGAGAGAGAGAGAGAGAGAGAGATTGATTGAGAAGAGAGGGCACCCGGTGGCTAACAGTTCTTTTCTCTGCAGCACACACCTGGCGGGAGTGAAGGCAGCGGCAGGTGATGGCATACCCGTTTGCTAAGTCCCTGAGAACAGTTTGCTAGTGGAACTGCCAGTACACTAACAAAAGGAATGGGGGAGATAAGGAGGGAGCCTTAAGATAAGGACATTATTACACACCCAAGACTTTCAAGAGAGTCTCAATTTTAAAAACTCCAGTTCTGGGGGCCTCTTGTGACTTGTGCAGATACCAAGCATGCACATGGTATACAGACATACATGCAGGTAAAACACTCATACCAGAAAGAAAGAAAGGAAGAAAGAAAGAAGGAAAGAAAGAAAGGAAGGAAGAAAGAAAGAAAGAAAGAACGAACGAACGAACCGGGCAGTGGTGGCGCACGCCTTTAATCCCAGCACTTGGGAGGCAGAGGCAGATTGATTTCTGAGTTTGAGGCCAGCCTGGTCTACAGAGTGAGTTCTAGGACAGCCAGGGCTACACAGAGAAACCCTGTCTAGGAAAAACCAAAAAAAAAAAAAAAGGAAGGAAAGATTGGATGGAACAGGGTGCTGACTTATGTGTTAATTCTGGTACTTGGTGTTAGCATTCTGTCTAAACTCCACCCCCACAGTTACCTGGCAACAGCCAGGTAGGCCTGGCCCACTATAAAAGGATCTCCCCCTCTCTTGACCTCCTGCTCTCTTGATCCCTCTGTCCTCTACCCCCTTCTCCCCTCCCCCCTCTCTGCATGTCTGTATGTGCTCATGGATGCCTCTACTTCTCTCTCTCTCTCTCTCTCTCTCTCTCTCTCTCTCTCTCTCTCTCTCTCTCTTTCCTCTCTCTTCTCTCTCTCTTCCTGTCTCTCTCTTCCTCTCTCTGCCTCTACTACCCTCTTAACTCCCCTCCCCATGCCCTGAATAAACTCTATTCTATACTATACCATCTTGTGGCTGGTCCCTCAGGGGGAAGGGAATGTCTCAGCGGGCCCATGCCCTTCCCCCATACCTCACCACACACCCATAGAACATATTCTCATTCTTTTTATCTTTTTATAAACACATCATTTGGGAAGCAGAGGTAGGCAGACTTCTGTGAGTTCATAATGTGAGACCTGTCTCCAAGAAGAAAGAATTGGTGGCAAAAAAAAAAAAAAAAAAAAAAAAAGGGGTTAAAATAGCTATTTCCTCAATTATTAGATACATATAGATTTCTACTTTTTAAATATTTTAGTTTTTTGAGACAGGGTCTCACTACATAGCTCTAGCTGTATTGAAACTGGATAAATAAACTAAAACTAGGCTGGTCTTGAACTTACAGAGATACATCTGCCTTTGTCTTCAGAGCACAGGGATTAAGGGCATGTGCCACCGTACCTAGCTTTTATAGTTTAAAAGCTAAACTTAAACTTAAACTTAGCTAAAACTAAGGTATATCAAAAATCAGTCTCAGTAAATTGGGCAGTGGTGGCATATGCTTTTAATCTTAGCACATAGGAGGTAGAGGCAGGTAGATGTGAGTTTTAGGCCAGCCTGGTCTACAGAGAGAGTTTTAGGATAGCCAGGGCTACACAGAGAAACCCTGTATTAAGCCCCTCTCCTCTGAAAGAAAATCTCAGTGATTTATAAATATCACCTTAAAAAGGCCCAAGGGAAGTGGTGGTAGAGGTGGAGACGGCTCAGCCTGCGGCTGTTCTTCCTGAAGACCAGAATTTGGCTCCCATCACCCAAGTGGGGCTGGGGATCGGGGCTCAAAAAACAACAAAACCAAACAAACAAAAAGCTGTAAACTGAAGCAAACCCTTTCCTCTCCAAGGTGCTTTTGATCAGTGTTTTATCTCGGTGACAGAGAAGCCAGCTAACACATAGGAGCACATGTGATCTCACCCAGGCACACTGGCTCACACGTGAATGCAAACACATGCCCAGACTACAGAGCTGCACAGAGAAATCCTGTCTCGGGGAAATAGGATATAACAAAATAAAAATAAGACAAAACAATTACCATCCCAACAAAATAAAGATCAAACAAAACAAAACAAACAAAACCAGGGAAGGTAGTACGCTCCTGCAATCTCAGCTCCCAAAGTGGAGGCAGAGGGAGCTTGTCCCAGCTTCATAATGATTTTGGGCCAGCCTAGGCTATTTGAGAGCCTGTGTCAAAAAAAAAAAAAAAAAAAAAAAAAAAAAAAAAAAAAAACTGTAAAAGTCAACAAATAGAAAAATAGAAGTTCAGTTAACCCAGCCTGTAATTCAGAGCTTTCTTTCATTTGCCAAAGGATGTGCTGAAGAGAAGGCAAGCCCTGAAAGGGAGAAGCAGCTCTCAATCTGCATGCCCAAACAGAACTTGCGGGCAAAGCAGCTGAAGGGGACCTGAGGCGGGCACTTGACAAAACAGGATGGAGAGTGGGGCTCTAGCTCATTTGTGTCCAGGGAAATGCTGTCTAAACCACCAGGAGACACTCTCTTCCCCATCAAAAAGACTGACCACACTGTTAAAGGCAAAGAGGCAGAGAAGCCGAAGAGCCGAGATGTTTCTGTGAGGTGTTTCAATCAGTCATCAGTTTGATTTGTGTGTGTATGTGTGTGTGTGTGTGTAAAACCACTCCCAGCTTAATGGTTCTATGAAACATTCTTGCACAAATTTTCAAAATTCTTTTGGCTAGTACTTGGGTTTAAGAGTTTAAGGTGCTTAGTAGAGATGTGGTCATGTTTTGTTTGCTTGTTTGTTTGTTTTGTTATTGTTTGTTTGTTTTTTCAAGACAGGGTTTCTTTGTGTAGTCCTGGCTGTCCTGGACTCATTCTGTAGTCCAGGCTGGCTCATAGGCCCACCTGTCTCTGTCTCTCTAGCGCTGGGACTAAAGGCATGTGCCTCCATGGTGCATTCAGGTTGTTTGCTTTTTTTCTGTACTAAGGAGGGAGGCACGTAGGCCCTCAGCCTTGTAGAACAAGGGCTCTCCCTCTCAGCTGTCTCCCAGCCCATGCTCAGCTTCAGTGGACGTTGCCAGCCAGGCATGGTAGTGATCCTGTTACCTGTAATGCTAGCAATTGGAAAGGAGGATCTCAGCCATCTCTAAGCCATCTCCGACTCCACAGAGTTCCAGGCCAGTCAGCACCAAATAGAGAGACCTGTCTCAAAATCTGCAAGCAAGCAAGCAAGCAAACAAACAAACAAAAGAGAGACATGTAAGTTGGGGTGCTTGTGTGCATGTGTGGTCTCCACACTTGGAAGGCAGAGGCAGGCAAAGCCTTTGTTTGAGCCCAGGAGTAGGAGACCAAACTCCCAACTCTGTCAAATAACAGCAATGAAAGAAGTTAGTAGAGGGAGCAAGAGAAGAAGGGGATTTAAAACTCCTGAAAGAGACAGAGAGTGAAAGTACTGACAGCTGCATTTGCTTCTTCACTCTGAAAATCCAAAATTCGAGAGCTGAGAAGGTAGGATTGCTCTCTGAGCAACAAGGTGAGACTCTACCCTTAAAAAAGAAAAGTTTGTGGGTGCTGGTGTGCATCTTCTTCAACCCCAGCACTGGGGAGGCCAAGGCAGGTGCATCTCTGTGAGTTTGAGACCAACCTGGTCTCCATAGTGAGCTCCCGACAGGTCAAGACTACAGATGGAGACTCTGTCTCAAAAAGAAAAAGAAAGTACCATAAAAACAAAACACATAGTATAACAAAAGTTTTATATTATTATGCTGAAGGTCATCACACATAAACCTCTATGATCCTAGACCTATCTCCACAAGGCTGCTCAGCTCTGTGACATATCTTAGCTGATGGTCAGGTGCAGTCTCTAATAGAAGTCTTTAAATTGAGAGGCAGGATCCTGGGGGAGACTCTCCAGCTGCAGAACAAATGAAGGTAGTGTCTCGCCAGATGTGCAGAACATTGATTGCTCTTGGTCTCTGCTTATATACTGTCCAGTGGATGTCATGGGGTTCTAGGCCTGTGTCTGATTATCTGGAGCAAGTAATGTCACTGAGTTCTGGTTATTAGGCACATGCATAGTGGGGTTCCTGACTAGGCTATTTTTTACACATCTAAAAGGCATGCTCATTACAGAAGAACATTTGCCAAGCAGATTCAAGGCTCTGTGTTTATCCTGAGTATCACAAACAAATGAAGGAACACCAGAACCAACTCAGATATATGTGCATGCATCAGAAAATGTGACCAAAGATAAACAAACAAA
The DNA here is from genome assembly GCF_011762505.2 of Arvicanthis niloticus. Taxonomy (NCBI): domain Eukaryota; kingdom Metazoa; phylum Chordata; class Mammalia; order Rodentia; family Muridae; genus Arvicanthis; species Arvicanthis niloticus. Next base: position 51,710,690 of record NC_047658.1, on the reverse strand, counting down.
TAAATATGACAGGCACACTGTCTTGAAACAAAAATGAAAGTAAATGGTTTGAAAATAAAAATTTCCTGTGAGTTTAAGGCCAGCCTGATCTACAGAGTGAGTTTCAGGACATAAAGTAGAAACTTAAGGGTTTTTTGGATCATTAGTTGTGTTGGATGGTATTTTGCTGGGGCATATGGGTGAAGGAATGTTTCCTTAAAGTGGGCACAGGAGTGAAAGGCTAAGGCAGACTCATTAAGGAAGATTTCGCTGAAGCAGACACAGGAGAGAGGATGTTCTGCTAAAGCAAGCATGTGAAAAGACACATGATGAAGGATTCTTTGCTAATGACGCATATATTGTTCTGCCTTACATTGCATAGTTGAGCTGCATTTGTCGGGATGCCAGAGAGAGAAATGCACCAAAAAACTTCTGGTGGTGTGCTGCTGCAATTTTTTGTCACTTCTGTGGATGGCAGAGTGATGTCAGCTGACATAGCCTCGTGTGCTGAGGCAAGACACGTGGAGGGCATGTGATGTTTGGAAGATATAAATAGGACTCAGGGGACAGTGCAGGAGGCTGAGTTTGGCTTGCTCATAGAGCTAGCTGTGCAAGCTTGTGAGTCTCTGATCTTTACTTCCCTGAGAGATGGATAACTGAGAACTTCTGGCATTCCTCCAGGTCCCTCCTGCTGACTGGAGCCAAGGCTGAGGTCTGGCTGTCTCTGCTAGGTCGTGCCACCACAGCTGATTCGTGTTTGCTATCCTGACTCTACCGAAGTGCACTGCTGGTGTATCTGTGAAGTGTTTGCAAGTGGATGGAGCTGCCATTGCTAAACTTGTGAACTGAACTGCCCGATTTCTAGCTAACACAGACGGGAGTTGCTCCAGAGAACCTTTCTAAGCAGGTCCACTTCCCCCGAATCCTTTCTTTCCCACTACCTCTGGTGGGTGGTGGGCTACAAATGAGATTAAAGCATTTAAGAACCATCATTAAAAATAGATGCTTGAGAATATTAAAGTTATAAGGACAGCCAAGGTTGTTACACAAAGAAACCCTGTCTCAAAAAATAAAACAAACAAAACAACCCCCAAAATAAACAAATGAATAAATAAAAAGTAAACAAATTTTTCAGTTTTGATTTATGAGACACAGTTTTACTAGATAGCCCAGGGTGGCCTTAACTCACATGTCTCCTTCTTCATTTCCAGAGTTATGGGGTTACAGCACTGTAACATCAAGGCTTTGAAAAATCCAGAGGAAGATGATGTACAATACAATATAGTTCAAAGTAACTGGAGAGATGTGGGGCCTTGGTGGGGCCACACCTTTAATCCTAGCACTCTGGAGGCAGAAGCAGGTGAATCTCTGAGTTTGAGGCCAGCCTGCTCTACAGAGTGAGTTCTAGGACAGCCAGGGCTACACAGAGAACCCCTATTTCAGAAAACAAAACGAATGTTTGCATTGTGTTGCCTGTTTGTGTGTATGTGTGTGCATGGTGCTCACAGAAGTCAGAAGAAGGCACCAGATCCCCTGGAACTGGAGTTAGGGATGATTGTGAGCCACTGTATGACTGCTGGGGACTGAACTCCCGTCCCCTGCAAGAGCAACAAGCGCTCCTAACCACTGAACCATCTTTCCAGCCACTGGGCTAGCCTTTAATTTTTTTTTTTTATTCAATTTATATTATGTGTATATGTGCGTGGGTTTGTGTGCATGTGACTGTGGGTGCCCTGGGAGGCCATTGCATCTCCTGAGCAGAAGTTACAGGTGGTTGTGAGGCACCGGAAGAAAGTGCTTGGAACTGAACTCTGCAGACTCAGCAAGGGCTCTTAATCAGGAGCCTTTCTCCAGACCTGAGTCTTTTCTTGTTTTCTTTAGTAACAAAGTGATAGTTTCCTGGTTGCAATTGTGGAGTTTGAAACAGTATCCATGAGGGTTTTCTTTTCTTTCTTTCTATTTCCTTTGCTGGGGATTGAACCCACTGAGGGTCTCTTGGGCTAGGCAACAGCTCTACTCTGGAGTCCTCAGACCTGTTCATTGTGTATATGTGAGATACGTGAGAGTGTGTACATATGTATATGTTCATGGGTGTGTGTGTGTATGTATGTATGCGTGTAGCACAATTCTACTAGACTAGCTGGCCAGCAGGGCCCAGTGTTCTTTTTCTTACTGTTTCGTCAGCACTGGGGTTAGAAGGAGATGCTATCAATTCCAGATTTTTGTTTTTTATTAATTATTTCTTTTGAGACAGAGTCTCTGTACATAGTCCTGGCTGTCCTGAAACTAACTATGTAGACCAGGCTGTTCTCAAACTCAACCACATCTGCCTGTCTCTGCCTCCTGATTAAGGGTGTGTCACTTCCTTATTTTTACATGAGCTTTGGGGATCTAAACTCAAGCTTATATGCCAAGGAGTTTACTGACTGAAGTATTCAGCCCTTGCTCAGTCTGCTCTTGAAAATATCCACTAATGATTTCTCTCCCTCTCCCTCTCCCTCTCCCTCTCCCTCTCCCTCTCCCTCTCCCTCTCCCTCTCCCTCTCCCTCTCCCTCTCCCTCTCCCTCTCCCTCTCCCTCTCCCTCTCCCTCTCCCTCTCCCTCTCCCTCTCCCTCTCCCTCTCCCTCTCCCTCTCCCTCTCCCTGTCCCTGTCCCTGTCCCTCCCCCTCCCCCTCCCCCTCTCCCTCTCTCTCTCTCCCACAGCCCCCATCCTTAGACTAAAACTCAGGACTTTGATTATGCTAGAGAAGTACTCTACCCATGAGCTACATCCTCATGCCCAACTTTTTACTTCCTGTTCAGTCATGTATAAACACCACATATGTGCAGAATCAAAAGAAGGCATCAGATTCCCCTAGAACTAGAGCTACAGATGGTTGTGAGCCACCATGTGGGTGCTGAAAATTGAACCCATGTCCTTTGCAAAACTGCTGAGCCATCATCTCTCTAGGCCCCAGGACCACACCATTTGAACCTTCGTTCTGGGTCACGATAGTTTGGATAATTTGTCTCGGTCTGCGTCTAATTCCTCATTTTGTTGTTGTCTTTTGTTCTCCTGAGTCTCAAGAAAAAATGGCTCCTTCAGGAGAACCTGGAGTGAAAGGCAGGCATGACTGGCTAGGGAGCAGGGTGTGTGTGTGTGTGTGTGTGTGTGTGTGTGTGTGTATGGTGTGCTGCTGTGGGAATGTTGCTGAGGATTTGGGGTGTTAGTGGGCGTTCTTCCAGCAAGCAGCCACAGCTGTGGGTGTGGCTACTCCCAGCTGTGGCAGTTGGTTTTCTGTTTGTTGAGGGTGTTGGGGCCTCACTTTCTGTCCCTTCACTTCCTCTCCCACCCCAAGCTGTTTAACTCTTCATTCCCCCCCCCCCCGAAGAAAGAAAGAAAAGACCACGGAGATAACTTTAATTTACAGGAAGCTGTCAGAATGGAGAGTGCTGGTCACTCTGGACAGCACTTTAGTAGTGTAGCATCTACTTGTTTAAGTGAGTGTATGTGTGCACATGGTGTATGAATGTGTGTGCATGAGTGCGCACGTGCATGTGTGTGTATGTGTGGTGTGTGTATACCTGTCTGTCCTGTGCTAGATTACAAGCATGAATTGCCATAGCCAGGATGGTCATTACTTTTCTGGCTAAAGCAGAGATCAATATACAGCTTCCCCAGAACAACATCAGGTTGACCCTGAAGCCAGGCATGGTGACTCAAACCTGCAATCCCAGCTCTCGGAGACGGAACCAGGAGGGTTGCCTCAGTTTAAGGCTAGCCTTCATTTAGATTGACATCTTATCTCATAAATAAATATTCTGGGTAGGATGACCTTTACTCCCAGCACTCAGAAGGCACAGGCTATCGGATACCCATGAGTTCCAGGCCACTTTGGTCTACACAGTGACTTCTACATAGAAAGAAGCTGTCTCAACAAAACCAAAACCCAACTAAACAAAAAATGTTGAAATGGAGAGTCCTGCTAGTTCTGCTTCTTCCTCCTTCACATTTTGGTTCATGTGTCTTTAATATCTAGTTTTTCTTTTTATATGCACATATACACATATCTATACATTCATATATATCTATATATGTGATGGTTTATGTATGATGGCACAAACGTATAGGTTAGAGGTCTACTTGCAGAACATACTATGGTGGTTTGACTAGGAATGGCTTCCATAGACTCATGTGTTTGAATGCTTGGCCTATAGGGAGTGGCACTATTAGGAGGTGTAGCCCTGTTGGAGTAGGTATGACCTTGTAGAACACAGCTATGCTTCCTACCATGATGATAATAGACTGAACCTCTGAAACTACAAGGCACGCCTAGTTAAATGTTGTCCTTTATAAGAGTTGCCATAATCATGGTGTCTCTTCACAGCAATGGAAACCCTAACAAAGACATCTACCATGTGGGTCTTGGGGCTCAAATTCAAGTGGTTAGGCTTGACAAGCTGGTACCATGACCCAATTAGCCTTCGTATTGACTTTTCATTTTTTTTTTTAACCTTTCTTTTCTTCTTCCTCTCTCACTTTGTAGCTCGGGCAATCCTCAAAGGATTAGTCAAGGCTAGCCTAGAATAAGTAAGGAGTTCCTTGACTAATCCTTTGCCTAAAGCTTACCGAGTCCTGAGACTAAAGGCCTGTGCCACCATGCCTGGGTTTCAATCTGGATTTCCTTATCACAAACAACAGTGCTTTGAGCATTCTCATATTCTGATTGTGGGGCAGAGGACCATAAAAGGATAGCATGGTTTCTGGTCGAACACTGGCTAGAGATGGCTGGAGACCCAACAGGGGAGGCAAGGGAGGACATGCATTTCGACATGCTCCCAGACTCCAAGCTCCTGACAGGCCCAAGACCTCCATTGATCCATGCCTTTCAGTCACATATGGCAATGCCCCTACCAGCCCCTCCACAGGTAAAGGATGTGACTACAGGCCGCAGAGCCTCAAGAGATCTCCATATTAATGAGATCCCTAAAGACCTCATAGCCAATTAAGCATTCCTTCCCAGACCCTCCTCCTTACAAAAGATATTTAACCTCAGACCCACCCTGAGGACACAGGGTATAGCTTCATCCACTTTCCACCATGACAATAAACCTTTTAAAACCATGGACTTCTTTGTGTCTTTGGGGCCTGCTGTGGAAAACCATGGAGGGGACCTTTGACTACCAAGCGGTCTAATCTCCCTCCGAGAACCTCTCTATGTTCCAGCCAAGGAAGTCACCAACTCAAGCAAGCTAACCAAGCGAGCCATGACCCAGCCAAGCAAGTCACTATAACCAAGTGTCTCTGCCTCATGGGGTGCTACCAGAGCTCCCTTGTCCCTTTCGTCTGTGGGCCGGTCCAGCCCATATGCCCCTTCTGTCTGAGTTCTTCAGCGGTCCCCAGCGGCGTCTGGGTGCCCAGGGGCTTAGACCACCGGTCTCCGGTCAGCCGCTCGGCTTGGAGACCCCCGACCCAGGAGCTCTGCCCCTGCGGGGTCTCAGGCTGAGATCTCCCCATGCCTGGAGCAGAGCTCAGTGGCTTCTCATAGCCCAGTGTCCGTGTGGAATGAACTCAGTTAAATTCCTGTGCTTCTGCCTCCCCGAGCCGTGGCAGACACATGGGAACCACAACTCAACCCAATAGAACCCACGCCCATGTGCGAGCTACAGATCCACAAGTCTCCTTATACCTAGAGATTATTCTTTTGGCAGCAAACCCTGCAAGTGAAATTGCTGGATTCCAGAGTCCATGCATTTCAAACTGGAGAGATGTTATGGAGTTGCCCTGGAGATGGTGCAACAGCCAAGCACTCTCTGTACCACGTTCACTATATTTTGAAATGACCTGTTTACATATCTGTCTCCCCCACACCCCTGAAGATTAAGGTCCTTTCAGGAAGGAATGTGCCCTCTGATCCATCCTACGTCACACTTGGCAAGTCTCAGGTCCAGTAACCCTGTGTGGAGCAGCACATGCCTCTGTACCAGGCAACATTTTCATTACTGTGCTGGAAGCTCATTTAGTCCCTGGAGAACTCCCCCAGCAGTTAGCACTGTTATTCCCTATTTGCAGCTAGGAGGCTGAAGTTCTAAGAGGTTGTGACTCTCAGCAGTGAGACCCTAACGATACAAGTTCCATCTGCAAGTTGGTAGAAATTCTGTGTGCTGGCCAACTCCTGCCAACCTCGTAATGTTGTATCTGGCCCATGTTAATGACTTTCAACCATTTCTCTTTGTTTGATTCTTGCTGTCTGAATGTAGGAATGTTTCGGATTAATTTAAGCAAACTGTACAACAGTTCATGAAATTCAATAGTATTCCAGCATCTTCTCCAGGCACTGAGTAGGCCATCCTGAGGCCTTATCTCAAAAGAGCACCAAAACAGACAGTCACAGCAAATTCACCCCTAAACTGGTTTCTAAACCCCATTGTTACCCATTTTACAAAGTTAAAATCAGAGACTGGGTAGCCCAGTTGGTAGAGCGCTTGTTGTACATGCTGGAGGTTTGTGGTGACTTGAATATGCTTAGTCCTTGAGAAGTGGCACTATTAGAAATTGTGTGGCCTTACTGGAGAAGGTGTAGCCTTGTTAGAGATAGTGTGTCACTGTGGGGGTGGGTTTTGAGGTCTCCTCCTATGCTCAAGCTCTGCCCAGTGAAGGAATCTCTTCCTGGCTACCTGGGGAGGGCAGTTCCCTTCTGCTGCCTGTGGATCAAGATGTAGAACTCTCAGCTACTTCTCCAGGACCATGTCTGCCTGCGTGAGGCATGCTTCCTGCCATGGTGATAATACATTGAACCTCTGTAACTGTAAGCCAGCCCCAGTTAAATGTTGTCCTTTATTAGATTACCTTGGTTGTGTTGTCCCTTTACTGCAATGGAAACCAAAAACTGACACTAGGTTCTGGGTTTGATTCCCCAGAGTCACTGAAAGCAGGAGGATGAGGCAATATTAACATCCCAGCACTTGGGAGCTAGAAGCGTGGGGATCAGGAGTTTGAGACTATCTTCAGCTACAGAGCCAGTTTGAGGCTGGCCTGGATACCAAACCCTATCTTAAAATGATAATAATAAATAATTGGGCTGGAGAGATGGCCTAGCAGGTAAGAGCACTTGCTACTCTTGTAGAAGACAAAGCTTTGGTTCCTAATATATGCCGGTTCTTTGGGGAAGGACAAAAATTATTCTATCTCCACCCTCTAAAAACGCCTGTGTACAGATGCCATTGTCACAGATCCAGGGACAAGAAGGAAATCCCAAGAGGAGCTTCTTTTTTAAATTTCATTTTATTATTGTTATTTGTTGTTGGTTTTAAACAAGATCTTATGTAGCCCAGGCTGGCCTCAAACTTACTATGTATTAGAGAATGACCTTGAACTCCTGATCCTCCTGCCTCCACTTTCCAAAGCTGAGATTACCCTGCTTCCAAGAGGAGTTTTGATGGCACGTGAGACATCCAGCAAGGAGAGTCCTCTGTGATGGAGGGGCTTCCCTGGTAAGTATGTGTGTGGATGGAAGATCCACCAAGAGTGTGAGGAATCCAGACCACAGGCTGATAAAGGGGGTGTCTCCAGCTCTGTCCAGCCTATGCTACATGTGTTCTATGGTGTTCTTGTAAGCAGAGTGTACAGATGTGTTGGGAGGCAGGGGTTCACACCTGGAAGAGAGATCAGAGTTCCTGGACCAGAGACTGGTCTGACACGGGTCCTGGAAAACTTCCAAAAAAGGACAAGACTGCAGAGGTAGTGCAGCAGCCGCCTGAACACAAGCCAGGCAGGAGAGGAGTCAGGGTGAGTCAGTCCTCCCCCTGGAAGGCTGGAGACTGCCATTATTAGAAAGTGGAAAACACGAGGCGAGTGTTGATAGCTGAGTGAGCTATTTATGGTGATCTCCCCAGCTTGTCCTGTGCCTGTTTCCAGCACCTTCTCCCTGCAGCCTAGCTCCAGCAGACACTCTGCAGCTCTATATACCCGCAGTAGCTTTAGCATGAACAAGAACAGCTGGACAGTCCTGTCCCTTGTGCCTGCACTGCCTTGGTCATGATATCTGATCACAGCAGCAAAAATTCAACTAAGGCAATCGCCACCATCACAGGAAAAACTTTCAGGGTCAAAAAATGTCCATGTGTGGCTGGAGTGATGACTTGGAGGTTAAGAGCTACTTCTTCTAGAGGACCTGGGTTCAGTTCCCAGACTCATATGGCAGATCACAACTGTTTGTAACTCCAGTTCGCCATTCTTTTCTGACTTTGAGAGTACCAATCACACATGCCTGTAGCACACAGACACTAATGCAGGCAAAACTTCTATACACATAAATTAATAATTTTTGGAAATTACCATGGCCAGGAATGTCAAACAAGAATGACAGAGTTCCTAGTTTCTCTCTTTTACCCTTAAGCAAATACTGGGCTGTCAGCCAGGTACTTGGGTATGAACTGCAGCTACATCCTGGCCATATGACTTTGAAATGGTATCCTATCCTCTCTGAGCTCTGCTAAAACCAGCTGCCTCACAAATCGCTGTATGGAGAAAGCTGGCATGGAGTTAGAAGCCTAGGAGCAGGCAATGTGAGGGGCAATTTAAAAAGTGACCTTGATGGCTGGACAGTGGTGGCCCATGCTTATAATCTTAGCACTGGGGAGGCAAAATCAGGCAGATCTCTGAGTTTGAAGCCAGCCTGATACATACCAAGTTCCAGGATAGCCAGGATTACACAGAGAAGGAATCCTGTCTCAGAGGGAGGAGGAAGAAGAAGAAGAGGAGGAGGAGGAGGAGGAAGAGGAGGAAAGTGACTTGTCTCAACTGGTTCTAACTGATGCTGCACTTAGAAAGTTTGCCTAAAATGGTTCTAGAAACACAAAGACTTCTACCTTAGTCCCTCAGCAGACAAACATGAGGCTGAGTAGTGACTTGCCAGAACTCTGAGACCTGAGTCTCGCCCCTTGTGAGATTCAGCAGCAATTGCAGTGGCAGTATAGGTAGTTGACTTCCATAATCACATCTGACTGGTCTAGAAAGACCCTTAGGAAGTCTGTTCTCCAGTCTTGCATGTGTGGATCCCGAAGTCCAGGTATCTGAGATATTGTCAGGATGGCATAAAAGGCAAAGTCAGCAGTTGCCGTGGTCTTTACCAGTGTTTATACAAGAGAATTGGGGATCCAGTAAAAGGACTCTCAAGCTGTTCTGGAGCATGCTGCCACAAGCCAGGCTTTCCTGTTCCTTTCCTCAGACCCTGGAGGGACCCAGATGTCTCTCCTTGCATATACTCTCTGTACTGGATCCCAGAACCAAATCTGCGGCTCAGATTGAGACTCCAGGAGGGAAGCTTTGATCTTAGCAGTTCAGGGCCACTTTTCTGGCTCAACTCCACCTGGCAACGCTGATCATGAAGCTGGGGTGGGAATTGGGAGCATGGGCAGAAAGGTTGCTCTCCTTTGGAGTGAATTGGTGTGACTGGGAGAGCTGGGGTGGGTTTTTGAGATTTTGATTCACAAAATCCAGCCTTCAGTCAGCCTTACTTCAAGAAAATGGGCAGTGATGGATTTAGCTTGTATGTGCCAGGGTTTCTGTTTGTTTTCCCATGCAAACAGGTAAACTAGGAGCTGTTGCTCAGGGTGATGGCTGGACCTTTGCCTAGGATATAGGAGACATGGGCTTTCCTTCAGGGTTACATAACAACTGGCATAGAATGTGATTAACTCGGGCAGTGGTTGTGCCGTGAAGGATGAACATACTTCAAACCTTTACATACACAATACGTCTCCGGGCAGGTACTCTTATGCCCAGGGGAGACAGATTCGGCCATGATGAAGGATTTTGGGGCTAGAAGTTTGGTCTAGTTAGGAGCAGAAGAAGGATTTCCACCTTTTTTTTTTTTTTTTTTTTTTTTTTTTTTTTTTTTTTTTTTTTTGCTGCAGGGTCTCATGTAGCTCAGGCTGGCCTAGAACTTGGAATATAGGAGAACTTCTCATCTTCTTGCCTCCACCGTATTCGGCATTTCAACTCTCGATCCTGGTTTGTCCACCCAACTGGACGCTACCTGGGGGAGACCCAAGGTGCCATGGTCTAGGTTCAAGAACGCAAAACTTGTCGATTGGCTTGATGAAAGCGCCTCTGGTCAGCTAAACGCAAAGGACGCAGGGGATTAAGGCGACGTGTCCGCTGCTGACATTCTAATGGAAGCGGGGAGTCTTGCAGCCGTGAGCCCCCGCGGCCCAATGGGTCTCACTGGCGCCTGCTGCTTTGAGGATGTATAGAGGCTCCCAGAAAGCGCGGGCTCAGCGCTGGGGCCGCCCGGGCTCTGGAACAGGCCCAAGGGTGTCGAGCAGGCTCCTGCCCCGGCCGTGGACCCGCCTTCTCCCGGGTGAGACCCAATGGGGCGGCAGGTTCTGCAGCTCCGCCCCGGTTGGGTCTCAGCCACCAGGGCCAGCCGAGAGTCCCCCACCGCACAGCCCGGTGCAGCGGCGCGCTCGGACCTCGCGTGCTCGGGATGGCCGGCTACCTGCGGGCCGTGCACTCGCTCTGCAGAGCCTCGGGCTCAGCGCGGACCTGGGCACCGGCAGCACTGACTGTCCCCAGCTGGCCGGAGCAGCCGCGACGCCACTGTGAGTGCCGCACCGGGGGGCGGGCTCGCGTGCAGCGCTGCGACGTGGCGACGTCCCGGGAGGGGGACCCTGGAGCGCCACTCGCGACACACCGGCGGTCGGAGAACGGCGGCGTGCGGGCTACAAAGGGTCGGGAGGTGGCCTTACTCGGGACTCCCGCGCTCGGGGCGCCTGGGCTGCTGTAGGCGCAGGGGTGGGGACGCAGGGGATAGTGGCAGCTGGTGGCCTGGGGGCAGGATTGCTGGGTCCTATCAGGGCTGGGGTTCTCCAGGTATTCCGGGGGAGCATTTTCAGGGGTACCTGGACTCAGGGTGGGGTATCGTGACTGCCCTGCGCCTTTAGAAGGGACAGGCGACCCTGAGGGGCTGGAGCGGCCTGCTGCTGCCCTAGGCAGGGGAGGGTCACCTCGCGCTCCCGGCTCAGACAAAGGCGAGGAGGAGAGGCCTCCACTTCCCCTTCGCTCCAATCCCTGCGCACTCTGGTCCCTCCTCTCCAACTGGCCCACGTCAGCTATTTTTGGAACCTTTACTCGACAGCTGGAGGAATGCCCTTCTATTTTTCCCGCTTTTGTTTCGCTGCCACTCCCCCACCCTTCGCTGCCCAGGACGCTCAGTCTGGGCCCTCTCCTGGCCCTTTGCTAGGCCGACCAGGAGCTGCTGCGTGTGAGTGGGTCCTGCCTGACATACAAGCTGGGGAGAGCTAGCACTGCACGCATATTGTCATTTTTCTTCAGTCAGTCGTTCCCATGAGATCTGCGTTGCCTTCAGCTTGCTTCTTAGACGTGAAGGCGCAACTCAGGACAAAATAATCAGGGTTTTGAGTCTCCATTACTAACAGACTGCTCAGCCTGGCTTGTGGGCATCTTTCATACCCTTGCTACTCAGCGCCTTCTTACAAAAGGCAAGGAACAATGTAGAGCACTTGGTGGCCTCTTTTAATGCCTGTTGCTACGGAAATTCTATCCTGACCTGGCTCAAAGCCCCTTAGGGTTAGCCAAAGGGATGAGGGAGAGGGGGTGGGTTTGGCTATGGCGTTTGTTCTGGCTAGAGTGGTAATCGTTAACTCACTGTGGGAGCAGCTGACACGAGCTGGGGGCCAGGAGGAGGGAGAGGGCGGGGCCCTTGACACTCCCCTTTGCCAAGGAGAAAGGGACATTTCTGCTTTTGTGCTTCTGGGATCTGCCTCTAAACTCTGAAGCCCGATCAAGGGCCTCATGTCTTCAAGATGCGGATATGGCAGTTTTGCAGCAAAATATGGTAGAAGTTAAAGGCATCCAGTGGTTTTTTTCTTTTTCATCTTTTCTCGTTGGGGGGGGGGTGGGGGGGGGTCCGGTTAAATGGTAATACCAAAACAAACAAACAAACAAAACTACCTTAAGAAACTGCACCAACTGGAAAGTAAGGCTCCTTTGAGATAACGAATTTGGATACACCTTTCGTTTATTTATTTTGTTTTTTTTAAGGCTGAGTTCTCTGTATAGTCCTGGCTGTCCTGGATCTTGCTGTAGAGATTAGGGTGGTCCAAACTCAAAGATCCATCTACCTTTGCCTCCCAAGTGCTGGGGTTAAAGGCATGAGCCACCACTCCCCATCTGGATACACATTTTAAAAAGCTATCTGGATACACATTTTAAAAAGCAGCTAGTAGAAGGTCCTTTCCAAAGGTCTCCAAGTGGGGAGGTGATTAAAACCAAACCAAACCAAACCAAACCAAACCAAACCAAACCAAACCAAACCAAACATACCAACCAATACCATCCAATGTCTTTGCTGTCTCTTGGTTCCTACTTGCAACCTCCATCAGCTGCTTGCTGGTCAGTCTAACTTAGACCTTGGGGAGAGATTCAACCTCTCCGGGGCACAGAGCATTTACTTAGACTCCCTTTATTCTACTCCTGGTTAGAAACTTTGTCATTTCCTCACCTTAACTTTTTAGACAGATACTTAAAGACTTATTTATTTTTATTTAATGTGTATCAATATTTGCCTGAATGTATGTATGTATGCCACCTGTGACCCTGTTGCCCACAGAGGCTAAAAGAGAGCAGTGGATTCCCAGAAACTGCACTTATGGATGGTGGTGAGCTGCCATGTGGGTCCTGGGAATTGAACTTGGGTCCTTTGTAAAACAGTAAGTTCTTAATTGCTGAGCCATTTCTCCAGCTCCATTTTTAGGTGTTCTTGGTACTAGACCAAGAAGGTACCCTGCTAGTCTTATATACTAGGAGGGGACAAATAATCCTAGTTTCTAAGATCCAAGAATAAATTATTCAATGGCTGATCATCAGAGTTTTTTTTAACGTTTAAAACTTTATTATTTATTATGTATGTGTGAAGGACAGATGTGGCATGTGTGTGTGTCTGCGTGTGTACTTGCTACAGTACATGTATGGAGATCAGAGGATAACCTTGTGGGGTGGGCCTTTTCCTTTCCCCTTGACCCACCATCCCACAGGCCCTTCATCAAGTTTTGTAGACCCAGGAATTAGTTCTTATCTGTTCTTCTGTCAGACTTGTTTCAACCATAGCAGGTAAATCCCCAACTGCTCATCCCCAGCTCAGCTTCCCTCAGAGCTGGTTTGGGTGCTTGTGTTAGACCTAGAACAGAGGTTTTCAACCTGTGGGTTGTGACCTCCTTTGGTGTTGCATATCAGATATTTATATTATGATCCATAATGGTAACAAACTTACAGTTATGAAGTAGCACCAAATAATCTAATGGTTGGGGGTCCCCACAACACAAGGAACTGTATTAAAGGGTCACAGCATTAGCAAGGTTGAGAACCACTGCTGTAGAGGGATTTGGCAGCCCCAAGTTTTCCACCTTTAGCTGAGGCCTCTTGGGCTCATTCTACCCTCTACTTTGATAGACTCTGGGCACAGCTCCTTGTTGTATAAAGTCAGGATCTGTGGCTTGCTTTGGAGTCTTCACTGTGTAAAATGTGTGAGAGTCTCACATATGGCAAGCAACTGCTCTCTGATAAGTTTGTAGCCCCCAGCTCTTTCTAAACTTTATTTTGAGCTGGTCTTACTAAATTGTTCTGGCTAGCTTTAAAATGTGTGATCCCCCTGCCTCCACCTTCTAAGTAGGTAGTGTTATAGGCATATATCCCCATACCTGGGTGTGCCCCTCTCCCCCACCCAGAGATTCATGGATGCTAGCTAGGCAAGCTTTCAATCACTGAATCACACCTCCAGCCCAGGTTACAAATGCTCACCCATTCTGTGAGCTGTTCTGGGCATGGTGCCCATCACAGGAGAGAGATCTCTGCTGTGTGTAGCCATGGCCCTGGGCAGCAGGAATGGAGGGAACACATTCATCAAAATAGGAAGTGAGCCCAGGTAGCCCTGCTGTACCTTTGCCCTTCCTTTATGACTTTAGCGAGTTTTCTTCCTTTTGTGGGCCAGATCCAATGCAAGATGTAGAGGATGGAGCTGGGAATAGGACTGAGAAAGACTTCTGCCTTTGGGCTTTAATTCTAATAGGGAGGAGACTGGCTCTTAAAAAGTTGGCCAATGCGACACATGGTAATGGACTAAGGATAAGGGTCAGAAAGATGCACAGTGGACAAAGGTACTTGCTGCCAAGCTTGATGACAGCTTGGTCCCAGGACCATATGGTGGAAGGGGAGAACAGACTCCTACAAGTTGTCCTTTGACCTCCAAAGATTCTCTACAGTGTACTTGGACACACAGAATAACTAGGTGTAGTCAATATTGAAAGAGCTAAGGAGAAGAAACAAAGAGGGTGTAAGGCGTATGGGATGGTTTGAATGGGGCAGACAGGAAAGAGCCAAGTGAGTGAAGCCTGACCCTGGGAGGAAGCTAACTCTTTAGAGACCAGAGAAGGAGGGAAGGGCCTGCAGGAGCCAAGGCTGCTTGCACTGTGTCTGTGGCAGTGGCAAGTTTTTATTTTTATTTTTTAAAGAGAACAGATTCATGTAACTTAGAGTAAATTACTCTGACTGTCCTATTAGTTATTGTTAAGCACTAACTCTGCCTAATCTGTAGGGTAAATTTATCATATTATGTATGCTCAGGAGAAAGTACATTACACATAGAGTGTGGAGCTATCTATGGTTCCAGGTGTCTGTAGATAGAGTTTATTTCTTATGGAGATGGGGGTGGGGGAGGGGAATCTGTGAGATCTGTGTTTTCATTTGCATTTTTTCTTCATGGGACAAGGGCATGGACAAATGGACCCGATAGTTCCATGCTGCACCAGCTTTTTTTTTTTTTTTTTTCTATTACTGATACCATCCTTTAGTATGTCCCGTCTTGTAGAAATGCCTCTCTGGCTGGGTGGTGCACCCTGCTGTATGGAGTGAGGGAATGAGTTCCAGGACAGCCAGAGCTCAACAGAGAAATCCTGTCTCGGAAACAAACAAAAACAGAAACAAAACAAAACTAACAAACAAAAAAAGAAAGAAGAAAGAAAGAAAGAAAGAAAGAAAGAAAGAAAGAAAGAAAGAAAGAGAAAGAAAAGAAATCCTATTCTGAGACTTGTGATGGGGACAGTTTCAGGTTTCAGTTCATGATCTTACACTTACGGTCACATGTTCCCCAGGCTGACTTTGAACTTCCTGGCTGCTAAAGATAACCCTGAGCTTTAGATTCTTCTGCCTCCACCCTCCTAAATGTTGGGATTATAAATGTGTGCGCGTGCTTGGTTGTGTATGCTACGCAAGCCCTCTGAGTCACACACGCCCAACTCTCTGCTCTCTTTTAGTCTGGTGCTGACGGTCAAATCGCTCTTCACACTGAAAGCCATGGGCTTACCACCTGGGCTGCACCTGCTACTTGTAGCCCATTTTTGAGGACTTTGATTTTGATTTTGAGTGGAAAAGAAAGTTCTGCAGGATTTCACCAGGTGTATTGCAATCAGATTTATGTTTAATCTTTTTTTTTTTTTTTTTTTCGAGACAGGGTTTTTCTGTGTAGCCCTAGCTGTTCTGGAACTCACTCTGTAGACCAGGCTGGCCTCAAACTCTGTTTAATCTTTTTTTTTTTTTTTTTACTTAAAAATTAAAAATTTTTTATTTATTTAACTTTATTTAAAATTATTTTTCTTTACTGGGAGGGGCAGGGAGATCTCCTAGAGCTTAAAGTCTACAGAGTGAGTTCTAGGACAGCCAGAGAAAACACACACACACACACACACACACACACTATATGAGTGCTTGCCTGTATGTGCATTATGCATGTCTGGTGTCTGTGGAGGCCACACGAAGCAGTCAGATCCCCTGGAACTGGAGTTACAGATGGTTGTGAGCTACCATATGGGTGCTGGAAATCAGACCCAGGTCCTCTGCAAGGACAACCAACTGTTAAGCCATCTCTCCAACCAATAAAGATTAACTTTTATGTGCATATGTATGTGTTGAATGCATGCGCTGGTGCCTGCTAGGCCAGAAGAGGGCATTGAATTCCCTGGAGCTAAAGTTCTAGGTGGTAACAGGCTGACAGATGTGGGTGCTGGGAACCAAACTCAGGTCTTAATTTCAGAGTCATCTCTTCAGTTGCCATGTTTTATTTATTTATCTTTTGCATGGAACCTAGGCCCTTGGGAGATTCAAGCTAGCTGTCACTTTGGAAGTTTTCAGAAAGGTTTGGGTACTGCTTCTTGTGTTTTCATGACCCTCATCTTCTTCCTCTCCCTCCTGATATGGGCACACACAAGCTATGGTGTCATTGTGGAGGTCAGAGGTCAACCTTGGGTCTCATCACTCCCTTCTACCTTATTTGAGACAGCATCTTTTCAGGTTCTTCACTGAGTGACAGATATCTGCTGAGTCTGGCTTTTTTTTATGTTATTGGTTCTCTTGTGGTACATATTTTACCCTCTGCCTACCCCCCCCACCCCCCGCCCATTTCTTATGGTTTGGTTTATCACTCCTAGTCTCTTTGAGATGGGCAGAGCACAGTTTGTTTGCAAAACTAAACAACAGAAGAGGTCTCAAATCCCTGAGACATGGGGTACCCTAGAGGGTGCAGGTCAGGCCTGGAACAGGGAAGCCCTCCATCAGCCTAGCTTGCTTCCAAGTGTCAGGAATAACTCATCCTTCAAGAGAGGCTGTGATCTAAGATTGTGTGGGGGTGGGTTTAAAGTCTTACTATTTTTGTTTTGGTAAAAATATTAACCATGTCAGCCAGGCGGTGGTGGCGCACGCCTTTAATCCCAGCACTTGGGAGGCAGAGGCAGGTGGATTTCTGAGTTCGAGGCCAGCCTGGTCTACAGAGTGAGTTCCAGGACAGCCAGGGCTACACAGGGAAACCCCGTCTCGAAAAACAAAAACAACAACAACAACAAAAAATTAACCATGTCAACTTTTTTTGTTTTAAAATATCTTTTTTTATATTGCTTAAGTGTGTGTGTGTGTGTGTGTGTGTGTGTGTGTGTGTGTATGTGTATGTGTGTACACGTGCCTGCTACAGCACCTGTGTGTAAGGACAACCTGCTTGAGTTTGTTCTATCTTTCCACCAGCTGGTTCAATCCAGAGATCGAACTAAGGTTGTTAGGCTGGGGTATCTTTTATTGGCCTTGAGCTATCTTTTATTTATTTTTTGACACCTTTTTATTTTAACAGTATATTTAAATGTATTCTTTGACAAGTTAATACATCCATACAATGTGTCTTGATCGTTTTACCCTTCCTCTCGGCTTCCACTACCTCCTGTAGTGTTCGGAGTTGTTACTTTGTAGCCATCACCCCAGACATCTTCAGAACCTTTTCGTATTGCAAAACTGAAACTCTGTATCTATGAAGGAGTAATTTCCTAGTTCCTCCTCCCTTAGGCCCTGGCAGATACGGTTCCACATCTTCTCTGTGCTTCAATGTACTAAGCCTCTCCACCCTTGACTTGTCATTCCCTTTGGTAAATCTCTATCTCCAAAAGTATTTACATTACAATTCATAACAGTAGCAAAATTACAGTTATAAAGTAGCAATGAAAATAATTTTACCCTTAGGGGTCACCACTGCAGGAGGAACTGTGTTAAAGGGTCTCAGTAGTAGGAAGGTTGAGACCCACTCAATGTTCTAGGCACCAGTGTAAGTAGAATCCTACAGTATTTATCTTTGTTTCTTTTTTCTTTTGAGACAGGGTTTCTCTGTGTAGCCCTGGCTGTCTTGCAATGCTTTGTAGACCAAGCTGGCATTAAGGGCATGTGCCACCATGCCCAGCAACACTGTCATGTTTTATGTTATATACTGTCATTAGGGCTTACCTTTGTTGAGACATGTGATAAGATTTCCTTTTTTTTTTTTTTTTTTTTTTAAATCTTTTCCTCTTCTAAGTCTGAATAGTATTTCATGGATATACAGACTACATTTTGTTTATTCAGTCACTCACTCATTGCTAGACCCCACCTTTTGGTTGTTGTGAACAATGGCACAATGAACAGGGTGTGCAAACATCTTTTTACTGTTCTTGCTTTGAATGTGACTCTGGCTTTTGTTTTTGTTTTGCCAGTGCTGGTGATGGAACCCAGGGCTTTGCCCAGGCTGTGCAAATGCAGCACAATTAAGTTGCATTACTGGGCTGGTCTCAAATTTCAGGCAATCTTCTTGTCTCAGCCCCCTAAACACCAAGGTCACAGGACTACAGCATGACACCTGGTTCAACCTCCTGATATTTTACCTTTGAGCTTAACTAACTAAAAGAATGAGAAGTGAACTCTCCTGGCTTGTTTGTTGGTCACTTGGAGCCTTGAATTCTATATACAGTCAAGGGTGACCTAGAATTGCTGATCCTGCAAACCCAGTTTGTACAGTGCTGAAGACTGAACTCAGGGCCTTGTGAATGCTAGGCAAGCACACTAGCAGCTGAGTTACGTTCCCAGCCCCATGCTCCTCACTTATTTTATTTTGAATTATGTGTGTATCTAGGGGCATTGGGCACATACTAATTCTTACAGGAGGCTGTGAGCTGCCTGACCTGGATACTGGGAATGAACTCAAGTCCTGTGGAAGGAAAGTATGAACTCTTATCCTCTGAGCCATCTGTCTAGGCCTCCTGCTTTAAATTTAAAAAATTGTTTTATGGATATGAATGTTTTACCTGCATGTACAACATTTAGCAAGTGTGTATCTGGTGCTCAAAGGGGGTCAGAAGAGGGGACCAGATCCCCTGGAGCTAGTGTTACAATTGTGAGCCATCAGATGGCTGGGCAGCCTGGCCATCTCTCTAGTCCCTTTCCTGATTTTTTTTTTTAAAGCATTAGTCACTAAATGGATATTAAAAAAAATACAATTACCTGAACCAGGCATGGTGGTATTCAATGCCTGTACTCCCCATGTTCAGGAGACAAGGCAGAAACATTTTTGCATTTGAAGTCATCCTGGGATATAGAAAGAGTTAAAGGCAAACTTGAGCTACACAGTGTGACCCTGTCATCCTACCCCCAAACTAAAACCCAAACTGAACAACAAAAACAACAAAAATTCACCATCTGGATGATGGTAGAGGGCTTGCTTATTAACACATGTGAGGCCTTAAGTTCAATCCACAGCATCAAGTAAAAAGGAAGAAAAGGGTTTGTTAGAATGGAGGTTGTTGTCTTAGTCACTGGTTTATTGCTGTGAAGAGACATCCCGATCAAAGCACCCCTTAAAAATGAAAGCATTTAGTTGGGGGCTTGCTTCCAGTTTCAGGGACTTGGTCTACTATCATCATGGTGGAAAGCATGGCAGCAGTAGATATAGTGTACAATAAGTAGCTAACAGCCGTATCCTGATTGTAGGCTGAGAAAGAAATATTAGTCCTGACATAGGTGTTTGAAACCTCCAAGCCCATCTCCATTGATACACTTCCTCTAACAAGGCCACACCTCCTAATCCTTCTCAAATAGTGCCACTCCCCAATGACTCAGTATTTAAGTATATGAGCCTAAGGGAGCCATTCTTATTCAAACCATCATATGGGTGTGGTCTAGTGGAGGAGAGTTTGGGGTGAATATACAAAGCTACAGGTTCAGACTTTAGTATCAGGAGAAAACCACATCAATTTCAAGGGCAAAGCATGAGGGCCTAGCTGGTGTGGGCTCAGGTCCCTGCCCCTAGCTCCTCTGGGGAGCCTCAGCGTCCTTGGAGTCTGACAACAGTGTCACTTGCTCTGTTACCTGTTTTTTCCATCTCCTCCTTGCTCTCCTCCCCCCACCCCTTGGTGGTTTCACATCTTAATATCTTAGTGTCAACAAAGCTTAGCACCAGGTTGCCATGTGAATAAATAGGCCTTGTGTTTTTTAATTCCATGAACACACCCATGTGATCATGACTTTGCCCTACCTTCCACGAGGGGGTGTGGCACTCACATGCTACTGGCATAGGGCTGTTTATCTGCTGATGAGGTTCAAACCCTTAGAACTGGCTTATGACATAGGTTTAGATTTTAAAAAAATCTGACAAGCGGTCCTTAGATTAACTCTCAGTAGAGACTTCTAGAAGCTAAGCAAATTCTGTCCAGCAGTCTGTCTCTCTTTAAGCTTTCTCTCTTTAAGCTCTAGCCTAAAGTGAAATTCTATAGCTTGGGTTGAAGATCCCCTTGGCATCTTGAGTATGTTAATGGAGCCAGACAAGTCTGCCTTTAGTTCCCAGGAGGGAGCCAGTTCATGTCTGTGTTTTTGACTTCTTGGCATCTGACCCACAAGGACAAAGGTACACTGAACCAGGGGCCTGGATTCTGTCTTTCTTATCTCTGACATCAACTACACTCCCTAGCTCTCCTTTTTCTCCCTTAACGATCTCTAAAAGTCTCTGTCTGTCTCTTTCTCTCTCTTTTCTCTCCTATCTATCTCTGTGTATCTGTCTCTGTCCTCTATCTGTCTTTCTGTCTCTCTGTCTCTGTCTCATATAATCATTTGCATGTCTTTGGGAAATGAGCTGGTTTGCCCACTGTGTAGGAGGTTTCAAGGGTGTTACCAGTTATGATTGGGCTGTGTGTTGTAGGGCAATGATATGTTTAAGGCCCTTTAGACTTTTCTTCCTTCTTTCCAGACAAACTTTCAGGTGTCCCAGGATGGAACTTACCTTGGAACTTACCTTGAGTTAACCTCCTCCTCCTCTTCTTCCTCTTCCTCAGTGCTGGGATTACTGGCACTTGTCACCACAGACAGTTTATGGAGTGTTAAGGGTTGAACCCAAGACTTCATGCATGCTAAAAAGGCATTTTATCAACTGAGTTGCCCCAAGCTAAGTTGTTGAGGTTCTTTAAAGATATTTTTAAGGACCTGGAGACAAGCTCAGCAGTTAGGAGTACTTACTGCTCTTACAGAGGTCTGAGTTCGATTCCCAGCACCCACTGGCAGCTCCCAATCATCTATAACTCCAATTCCAGGCAACCTAGTGCCCTTTTCTAACCTCAGATATGGCATGCTTGTGGTACACATACATACATACATACATACATACATACATACATACAGGCAAAACTCTCATATCATAAACAAACACATGTTAAAAGTTTGTGTGTGTGTGTGTGTGAGAGAGAGACAGAGAACAATAGAACAATTTGGACAAATTGGTTCTCTTCTTTCACTTTGTGGGTTCCAGAGATTGAACTTAGGTTGACAGTCTTGGTAGCTACTTCCTTTCATTGAGCCAGTTTGCCTCTATGTTGGGGTTTTGATACTTTTCTAGAATAACCAATTCACTTAAGCCTTCTTGGCTCTGAGGCTGAGGTCCCACTTCAGGTGGCATAAGCCTGTTCCCAGTGAGGAAGGTCCAAGTCCTCTGGGCCGTGTGTTCCAGTAACCTGGGGCAGTCTGCGCATCCTGAGCCTCAGTTTCATCATATTTAAAGTGGCAGCAATGAGGAGCTGGAGAGATGGCTCAGTGGTTAAGAGCTGCTCTTCCAGGTTCAATTCCCAGCACCCACATGGCAGCTCACAATTGTCTGTAATTCTAGTTCCAGGGGATCTGACAGCCTTACAGACATTCAGGTAAAACACCAATGCACATAAAATTACTTCCACTACTACTAAAAAGAAAAAGAAATTTTATAAAAAAAAAACAATAAAATGGAATCAATGAGCTAAGTATTGTAGCATGCACCTGTAATCTTAGTATTTGAGATGCCAAGGCAGGAGGATTATGAGTTTGAGGGTAGACTGGTCATACTGTGAATAATAGGCCAGACTGGTTACATATGCAGATGATATATAAAGAACAAACCAAGCTAGTGTGGAGTGCAGGCAGGGAATCCCACAATGAAGTAGGTAGAGGCAGGAAGATCAGACATTCAAGGTCATCCTTTGTTATATAGGGAGTTCAAGAGCCAGGCCTACATGTGAGCATGTCTCAAAAACAAAACAAGAACCAACCAACCAATCAACAAAGAAACAAACTAGATGGCACCGGGACGCTTCCCTTGGGATTGTTTTGCAATAGATGGTGACTGGAATAAGTGGGCTTGCACTGTTGTCAGACACATGTTGGCCTCTTGCTATGGATCTGCACATTTCTCTCCTGGCTCCAAGCTTTGGTGATCCCCAGCTTGCAGACAACAGTCAAGCTTAGTGACTGTGAGAGGGTTGCGTTGGAAGAACACAGGATTACAGGGGAAAGGGAAGAGCCGACGGAGCCTTGCTGAAGTGGGGAGTTTGCAGATTTCCCTGACTTGGCACTGGCTAGTAGGCCATCTGGCTGTGGTTCTCCCTTGGCCTCTTCAGCTTCCAAAGGGATAGGATCTGACTGGCCAGGCTGGATCCAGCTGCGAAAGCAGGGTGGGATGGGTTGGCTCTACGTGGTCATCCTCCACATGGAAATGGAGGTCCTGAAAGCAGGAGAGGGAGCAGTTGCTGGACCATTGTCGACCTGTTGTCTTTAGTTGCCCCTCCTTATTGAAGTATTGAACTGGAGGGAGGATGGAGGATGTGCTGCTCCCTGCTGCTGCCCTGGGCAGGGATGTGATGTGCTGTATGCCCAATTCTAGATGCTGAGAAGAGGATTAAAGTGGAGAAGCCAGTGGTGGAGATGGATGGTGATGAGATGACTCGGATCATCTGGCAGTTCATCAAGGAGAAGGTATAGCACCCCTCCTTCAGTGGGTGGCAGGTCCCTATGGGTCCCGAGGGTTCCTGGTGGACAGCAGTCCCATTTCTCACTTCCTGTCCCGCCTCCAGTTGCTAGTTCTTTTGTCTTTAGCCAGTGCCTGTCCTGAGCAGTCTGGTGCTGTAATGTGCAAGCTTTTCAAATCTTGTTTCTTTATCTCTTCAAAGCTTTTTATTACATTTGTATGCACGAGCCTGCTGTGGTACACACATGGAGGTCAGAGGTCAGTTCCCCCCCACCCCCATCCCCCAAGGGATTAGACTCCAGTTGTCAGGCTTGGTAATAAGTGCCTTTACCTAAAGAGCTACCACACCAAGCCCAGCACTCAGGAGGCAGAGGCAGGTGGATCTCTGAGTGACTGGTCTACAGTTTCAGGACAGCTAGGGCTACACAGAAAAATCCTATCTCAAAAAAAAAAAATCAAAACAAAACAAACAAAAAAAGAGACTAATTGGGGCAGGCAAGATGGTCCAGCTGGTAAAGGTTCTTGCTGACAAGCCCGAGGATGTAAGTTCAATCCTTGAGACCCACACAGAGAAAGGAAAGGACAAATTACTGCAAGCTGTCTTCCGCTCTCCATGCGCTAGTCATGGCACAGGCACATCTCCCCATATGCACGACCGTGTGCTAATTCATTACATTATTTATTTATTGTGTGTATGCGTGCACGTGTGTATGCACATGCATGTGCATGCCCAGAGGTCAGAAGAAGGTACTTGGTGACCCGTCACTAGTTCACTGAGGCCATTTCAAAAGCTTGTGCTTTCTCTGGAAGCCGGCAAGCCCCAGCAGTCCCCTGGTCTCTCCCTCAGATCTGGGGATCCAAGACTATACAAGATGCCCTGCTTGTTATGTGGGTGCTGGAGTTCAAGCCGCTCTGCATGGCTTTACAAGTGCTCCCAACCCTGAGCCTCACTTCAGCTTGGTTTTTTAATTAAAAATGTTATTTCAGATTTATTTCTTTTACATGTATAAATATTTTGTCTGCATGTATGTGTGTGCCTGGTACCCTCATAGGTCAGAAGAAGGTGCCAGATTCTATGGAGTTGAAGTTATGGGTAGTTGTGAGTTATTGTGTGGGTGCTGGAATCTGAAGACCCTATGTCTTTTGTAAGAGAAACAAATGCTAGTATCCCCTGAGCCGTTTCTCCAGCCCCTTTACCTCCTTTAATTTTATTCTTTTTTTCCCCCAAAATCTCACTCTGTAGCCCAGGCTGACCCCAAACTCACAGATCTCCTCTGCTTCAGACTTCTGAGTGCAGCAATTACAACACGTGCTACTGTACCTAGCTGTGAGACAGGGCTTGTTTGTTTGTTGGCTTGGTTGGTTTTGGTTTTCTGTTTGATTGTTTTTTTGAGACAGGATTCCCCTTTGTTGTCCTGGAACTCACTCTGTAGACCAGCCTGTCCTCTGTGGATCCAAGTGCTGGGATTAAAGGTGTGAGCCACAACCACCTAGCTTTTTTTTTTTTTTTTTTTTTTTTAAAATAATATTTTAGCAGATCGGAGAGATGGCACAGCACTTGTTCTTGCAGAAGACCTAGGTTCAATCTTCAGCACCCGCATGCCAGCTCACATCTGTCCAATATACTCTTCTCTCTTCACAGACACTAGGCATGCATATGCACAGACATACATGCAAGCAAAACAGACATACGTGCAGTGGGCATGGTGGTACATGCCTTTAATCCCAGCACTCACAAGGCAGAGGCAGGTGGATTTCTCTGAGTTCCAGGACAACTAAGACTACATAGTGAGACCCCCACTCAACAGCAGCAGCAGCAGCAACAACAGCACTTTATTTTTCATTATGTGCATGTGTGTGCCTGTGTGTGGGTATAGGCATGAATGTCCGTTCCAGAGGTGGCAGATTCTCTGGAGCTGAAGTTACAGATGGTCACCTGATGTAGGTTCTAGGGAACTGAACTTGGGCCCTCTGCAGGAACAGTATACTTAACTCTGTAGCCATCTCTCCAGTCAGAGACAGGGTCTTAACTGTGTGGCCCCAGGCTGTCTGTCAGCTTGTCTGGCCATGGCATCCTGCCGAGTCAGTTGTCCGCTTGACACTTTACTCTGGCTTTCTTCCTCAGCTCATCCTGCCTCATGTAGATGTCCAGCTCAAGTATTTTGACCTTGGGCTTCCAAACCGTGACCAGACCAATGACCAGGTCACCATTGACTCTGCCCTGGCCACCCAGAAGTACAGTGTGGCTGTCAAATGTGCCACAATCACCCCCGATGAGGCCCGTGTGGAAGGTAGGAAGTGTGATGGGGGTCACAGAGACTGGGAGGGTCACGGCCTATCACGCTTGGATGGAAGCGGTTGGCTATATCACTCATTCCGGGACTGGGAGATGGGAGCATTCAGAGCTGAGCTTCCCTGAGGCTAACGATGGAGACCGTAAGTCAGTCCAGTCTTGCTGAGAAAGTCTGATGTGCAGCAGGGCCTGGGAGGTCACTACGATGTGCCTTGGAGAGGTGCCATTAGGGACCTGCCTCATTTTCATGACCAGGCCAGGTTTCAGGTCTCCTAGAAGCAGGAAGGTGGTGTCCTTGCTGTGCTGTGTTTGTATGGCTTACACCAGCACGAGGCATCGCAGTTACAGGGAGGGGACAGTGCTGCCGCTCTCATAGGAGTAAAGGTCTTTAGCAGCCTGGCCTTCTGGCCTCGTGGCCTATTTGGTAGGCTGGTATACAGAGGCTGGGCAGAAGCCTGGGGGGTGGGGCGTCAGTGATGAGGTAATGCCGGCTAAAGGCTAAACTTGCTTACCCTGGAACTGTGAGCATCTTCTGAAGACTCCCTCTCTTGCCATGTGGCTACTTGATTACCCCCACTGCACACAGTGTGGCCTTTTCTCTTCCTCTCTCCATCTCCTTTCTCCTGGCAGCTGCTGAGATTTACAGGTTGCCTGTCTTGTTTTTCTCTTAAACTAATAACATTGTTCTCAAGCTTCAAAAACAATAGATGAATGTGCTTTATGAAGTTTCCTTCCTAGTTTCTGCAGTGTGAGGAAGCTAGAGACAAGCCTTCCAGTTACACTTCAGAGCTGACGGTGTAGCTCCGGGACACGGTTCTTGCCATGCATAAGGCCCTGGACTCAATCCCCAGCACTGCAAACTGATAACAAAGGAAAACCCAAGAAACATGGGCAGTCTCCAGACCAGCTGCCTGGAGCACACTGGGGCGTCACTTTTAGTCCTGAGTTCATTTCCCTGATAAATGCTAGGCTGTGCCACTGAGCTCCATCTACAGCCCAGTGTTGGGGTTTATAGCTCATTCTTTTTTTTTTTTTTAAAGATTTTTATTTATTTATTTTACATATATGAGTACACTGTAGTTGTCTTCAGGCAAGCCAGAAGAGGGCGTCAGATCTAATTGCAGATGGTTGTGAGCCACCATGTGGTTGCTGGGAATTGAACTCAGGACCACTGAGCCATCTCTCCAGTCCCCATAGCTCATTCTTTTATGGACAAGGTCTTAGTATCTTGGGCAGGATGGAGTGGAGGAAGCTGCCCTTTCTCCTCACTAAGCAACCTCCATGTGGACCTGGTAAAAATGGCAGCCAGGTACTGTTCTGGGCACTTTAAGACTTATTTAATGATAACCCAGTAGGGCTCTCAGCCGTCCAAACACTGCGACCCTTAATACAGTTCCTCACGTTGTGGTGAACCTAACGATAAAATTATTTTCGTTGCTACTTCATAACTGTAACTTTGCTACTGTTAGGAATCGTAATGTAAATATCTGTGTGTTCCGATGATCTTAGGCGACCCCTGTGGAAGGATTGTTCAACCCCCGGGTTGAGAACCACTCACTGCTCTAGAGTCTAGACTCTTCTCCCTCCTCCAGGATGACTTCTGGGGCCCCTTTGTGGCTTGGGGTACTTTCTCGTTGAGAGGTGGGGCTTTGGTGGGTCTATTATATCTCTGTCCTCACAGAGTTCAAGCTGAAGAAAATGTGGAAGAGCCCTAATGGAACCATCCGGAACATCCTTGGGGGAACTGTCTTCAGAGAGCCAATCATCTGCAAAAATATCCCTCGCCTTGTCCCTGGCTGGACCAAGCCCATCACCATTGGCAGGCATGCCCATGGCGACCAGGTAGGCCAGGCTTGGAGATACAGTCTGTTGACTCATGCTTCCCACAGGAAGCCTTGGCTCAAACTGCCTCTCCTCTCTGCAGTACAAGGCCACAGATTTTGTGGTAGATCGAGCTGGCACGTTCAAGTTGGTCTTCACTCCAAAGGATGGCAGCGGTGCCAAGGAGTGGGAGGTGTATAACTTCCCTGCAGGAGGCGTTGGTATGGGGATGTACAACACTGACGAGGTAAGGCCCTGGCCATCCTCCTCTCCAGCTCATCTCTCTCTGCCTAGTTTGTAGTCATCTTCTATTGGCCTCATTCTCATGCCAGGAAGAGGTAGAAAAGACCACTTGCTCAGAAAAGAATGCCTCATTATTGCATGGACCAGAATTGGGTCATATGACCACCTTTGAGCCAATCACTGCGGGCCAGGGAGGAAGGGCTCTGATTGGATAAGTTGGAGACACATGGTCAATCAAGCCTAGTAGTAGGCTGCTTAACCAGACCTGCACCAGCTATAAGGTCTAGGAATTATGAGGTAGAGAGAACTGTCTAAAGTAAGGTTGGCAGCAGGGGTCTATGCTCCCAAAAGTCTGGTGGGAAAAGATTGGCTAACCATAACAACAGAGGCTCATTCTATGGTAGCAGGAGTTGAGGAGTCTTATGAAGATGCTGCTGGCCCTGGCCCTGGGACCATGGCAGACTAGCAGTCCTCAGCCTGGGGGCCATGCTATGCCCACTTTCCCCACAGTCCATTTCGGGCTTCGCGCACAGCTGCTTCCAGTACTCTATCCAGAAGAAATGGCCGCTCTACTTGAGCACCAAGAACACCATTCTGAAGGCCTATGATGGGCGTTTCAAGGACATCTTCCAGGAGATCTTTGACAAGTAATAGCCTCTGACGCTTCCTGAGGGCACCACAGCCCCCAGCTCCCTTACGCCATCCCTACTTCACCTGGGGAGGTTGCTTTCCCAGTGTGCGCTTGGTTCAGCTTTGAGGTTCAGGGAGGGGTCTTTAACCTGCCAACCTCCTGTCCTCTCCCCGAGACAAGCCCTTTTGTCCCCAGGCACTATAAGACTGACTTTGACAAGAATAAGATCTGGTATGAGCATCGGCTTATCGACGACATGGTAGCCCAGGTACTCAAGTCTTCCGGTGGCTTTGTGTGGGCCTGCAAGAACTATGATGGAGATGTACAGTCTGACATCCTGGCTCAAGGTACGGTGGGATAACCCGCTCCCTTTTCTGTGTAGCCTCAGCTGTCCTGGAACTCACTCTGTAGAACAGGCTGGCTTCAAACTCAGAAATCTATCTGCCTCAGTCTCCTGAGTGCTGGGTTTAAATTGTACATTATGGGTAGGTGTTTTTGTTTTGTTTTTTTTTTTTTTTTTAAATTAAAAGATGTCAATGTGATTATAAGCACAAGGGTTAAGTGAAAGAGAGGCTCTGGGTAAGAAGGTAAGATGCAGCCAAGAGCATGAACACAGCCTCCTCAAACAATCTTCTGGAGGTGTGTGTGTGTGTGTGTGTATGTACGTGATTTCCTGTGGAGGTTGGAAATTGATGTCAGGTGTCTTCTATTGTGTTCCATATTATTACTTTTAGTATATATTTTAAAAATTACACTTATAAGGCCAAGCATGGTGGCATTTATTATAAACAAAGGCAGTTGGATCTCTGTGTGTTCGAGGACATAGCCAGTTTTAGAGGACATAGCCAGTTGTTTTAGGGCAGCCAGATTTATATAATAGACCTTCTCTAAAAAGTGTATGTGTTTATTATTTTTCTGTCTACCCAGCACTACTGGAAGCTAGGCGAGTGCACTACTACTGACTACGGCCACAGGCCTTTCTTTATCTGTTCTTGTGCGTGTGTGTAGCACACGTGTGGAGGTCAGAGGGCACCCTGCAGAAATTGATTCTTTCCACCATGTGGGTCCTGGAGGTTGAACTCAGGTTGTCAGGCTTGGTGGCAAGCACCTTTACCAGCCAAGCTCTCTTGTCTTCCCTCTGCCTTGAGACAGGGCAGACTAGCTGGCTGGGTGAGTCCAAGGGATCTGCCTGTGTCTGTCCCTATGACTGCTGTACAGGGAAAGGAGTCCAGGATGCTGAGTTCAGGTGCCTCACCCTTGTAACCTCAGCATTCAGGAGGACGAGGTAGGCAGACTGCTGTGATTTGAGGCCGGCTTGGATTACATAGTGAGTTCCAGGCCAAACAAAAAATAACACAGAAAAGGGGGTGTTGATAGCTCTGTGGTAAAGGCGCTTGCCACCGAGACTGACAGCTTGAGTGTGATCCCTAGAACCTACGTGGTGGAGAAAACAGACTCTTTCAAAGGTGTCCTCTGACTTCTACACATACACTGGCACACGTGCACCATCCCCTACACAAAAACAAACAAACAAATAAAAAAGAAAACCCCAGAAAACAAAACCAAGCTGGATCTTTTTCTTATGTAAACTCCCCACTTTTTCTTCCTTGGGCCTTCACATTCTTTGTGGGTCTGGGGGAGTTTTTTGATTCCCCAGAGACCTTGACAACAGACTCATTTCAGCTGAAATCTGGATTTGGGGACATTTGGAATAAAGGGGCTAGCAGCAGAAACAGAGAGGGTTGCAAAATAGCTGATGGTGGCGTATTTCTTCTTGAGATGGTCTTCTGGGAGGCTTCAGGACTGACAGCCTCAGGCTATGAGGTCTGGAAAGGGAGCACACAGACTGGTTCTAGCTGGTGACAGCTGCCTGGGAGGCTCTACTGTCCTCTCAGCTGCAGTGGGCTGCCGTGGAGTCTAAGAGGAAGGGTTCTAAGCTGAAGCACAGCTCTGAGGGGAAATCTGCCCAACCCCCAGGCTTTGGCTCCCTCGGTCTGATGACATCTGTGCTGGTCTGCCCTGATGGGAAGACAATTGAGGCTGAGGCTGCTCACGGGACAGTCACCCGCCATTACCGAGAGCACCAGAAGGTAATGTGTGCACTTCAGGGTCTGAAGCCCACTGGCCCTAGTGGCTGGGAGGATGAACCTGATCTGCTGGTCTGGAGGGTGGATAGCTGTGTCTGGTTCTCGGCTGATCCTGTGGCCTGTCCCCAGGGCCGGCCCACCAGTACCAACCCTATTGCCAGCATCTTTGCCTGGACAAGGGGTCTGGAGCATCGGGGAAAGCTGGATGGGAACCAGGACCTCATCAGGTGAGCTCCTGGGGAGGGCTTGAGCTGGTGCAGCCCACAGTTCCACCAAGCATGCCAGGGCCTCACCCTGCTGGATCCCCTGCAGGTTTGCACAGACTCTGGAGAAGGTGTGCGTGCAGACTGTGGAGAGCGGAGCTATGACCAAGGACCTGGCTGGCTGCATCCATGGCCTCAGCAAGTGTGTGCTTTGGGAAACAGGGCTTGAGACCTCGGCAGGTGGGAGGAAGCCAGGGGACCCCACGTAGAGTCCCTCTCATGAGTGGGTAGAGCTACCTGGAGTCTGAGACAGGACAAGTCCTGAGAAGTGGCTCAGGCCAAGCTTCCCTAGACCAAGTCTGAGTTGGTCCCCACTGGCAGTTGCTTAGTTTCTTTGTTCTCCTCCTTAAACCTTCCCCCAGCTTCTTTTACAAGGCCTGTGCTTGGTAGCTTGCCACTTTTAACTTTCTGCTGAATTTATTGTGGCCCTCAAGCAGTGGGCTACTAGCAAACTTGGATCTGTACCTGGTGTCATGAGGTCATTCTGATGCCCGAGGTCTGAAGTGCCTGGGGACAGGCTTGGTTGATGGCCTCCAGGAGGCCTGAGTCACCCCCCCCCCCATGTTCTCTTGGCAGTGTGAAGCTGAATGAGCATTTCCTGAACACCACAGACTTCCTGGACACCATTAAGAGCAACCTGGACAGAGCTCTGGGCAAGCAGTAGGGGTGGACTACCCAGCTCCAGTGGGTGCTCCGTACATGGCAGCAGGTGGGCTTCACAGCCCCTCTCTGGTGGCCTTTGTAGGGGACATTTTTTTTTTTTTACATATATGATGATTTTTTTAAAAGTATGTGAGCATTTTCCCTCACGGTGGACATGAGGCAGGAATGGTGTGCTTTACCTCAGCCAGTCAGTGTGTTTTGCATACTGTAATTTATATTGCTCTGAATCACATGGTGCCATATTTAGCTACTAAAAAGCTCTTTGCAAAACTGTCTTGATGTGTTTGTCCCTGAGTGGGAGGAAGCAGCTGGTAGGATGCCCCAGGGACGGGGTTGGGGTGCCTCAGGCTATTACTAGGTCAGCTAGGGGGCCACCTTTCACAAGAGGGGACAAGGCAGCCTGTGGGCCTCCTGCATTCTTCTCCAGCTGCCTGAGTTGCCAGACTTCTAGGGTAAGGCCCTGGCTTCCTCACAAAGTTGCCCGCAGTGTTTGTCCCTGAGCTAGAAGAAGTAGCTTGGGCCTAAGGGCCAAGGCTCACATAGAATCTCCTAAGATGATCCCTTCCCTCTATCTACAGATTGCCATGTGATAGTCTAGATACGTATTATTAACACATGCACCTTTTGCAGTGCTGACACTCCAACCTCGAGCTTTGTGTACACTAAGCAAACATTCTACCTCTGCTTCCCAACCCCATCCTTCTATTTATTTAGCTGAGACAAGGCCTCACTACTATGTAGCTCTGGCTAGTTTGGAACTCACTTTATGGATCAGGTTGGTCTCCAAGTTACACAGATCTCTGCTTCCCAAGGCTGGGATTCAAGGCCTATGTGATCACGCTCAGATTCATTTGCTTTGCAGTCCTGCTCAGGCTTGCCTAGGTCTGTGTATGGGATCCCCTATTCCCATCCTCAGGTTTATCCTTTGGCACAACTAGAAAAGTAATGTTGAAAAGTTGCTCCAAAGCCATATATACACTCACTGGAACATACTGTCCCCGTGTAGTCAGTGACTTCTCCTACTGCTTGTTGGTCCTGTTGAGTTGAGCAACTTTTTGATAATACAGTTAGCTCTCTATCCAGAGTTGATTGCTGACAGTGCTGGGAGTTGAGTTTAGCTAAGGCAAGCATTTTATTGCTAAGATTCTCAGGTCCCTGTTGCCCGCCTTTTTTTCTTTTTTAAAAGACATAGCTTTGTGTATCCTAGACTAGCCTCAAATTTCTATATAACTAAGGGTGACCTTGAACTTCTTAGCCTCCTGTCTCTACCTCTTGGATGTTGGTATCATGGGCATGTGTCACAATACTGTGTATGTGGTGCTGTGTATCAAACCCCAGGTGGTCTCCTGATTGGAGACAATTACTCTACCAAACAAGCCTCATCCACAGCCCTACCTAGCTTCAGGTTTAAAACTATTTATTTTACTCAATCACCATGAGTCTGACTGACCTGTCTCAAAACAGAAAACAAGAAATCTGAAAAGGCCAGGTGTGCACACATCCTTGTAATCTTGCTTCAGGAAGCTGAGACAGGAAAACAGTTATGTTCCAGGCCAGATACAGGCAGACCTCAAAACTATAAAAACCACACAGAAAAAAAGCAGCTGGGTGTGAGAGAACTCATCTGTAGCCTCAGCTCCTCACAGGTAGATTCGGCCTATAGAGACCTTGACTTAAACAACAATAAAATCTGCCCTTGGGGCTTGGAGCTTGTCCTCCAACTATCTGGCAGATCAGGTGGCTGAGATTGTCTGGCATGTGACTAGGAGCCTTGGAGTCTCCTTTGGAAGAAGGGCCTCCAAGAGCAGCGAGAAGAAGCATGTACAGTCACCTCACTAAAGAATATTCATTTATTTATAATTATTGCTAAGTAAACTTCTCTTTTAAACAGGAACATAAAAACACAGTAGGGCTCTGCACAAGTGGAATCGCTAAACAGTTGGTTTGTATACACGTCAAAATAAGTTAGAGTGGAATTCTGCCAGGGCTTCTGAGTCACCCTTTTCGGAAGCCTGGGAGGGGTAAGGCCGGAGCCTTGCCAGGACCACCTCCAGCTCCAACTGTGTGCTGTGTTGTGCCTTCCTCTCTGAGTTGCCAGGGCACAAGGCGAGGGCAGGGGTTTTTTGAGTATGGCACCCCCAGGGGTTGTGCCAGTGGCAGACTGGGAGACAGTGGGATCCCTCACCCAGGCCAGACTTCTCCCTTCCATTTCCAAGACCAAGGCCACTGTGTTGGCAGGAAAGAAGAGGAGGAGGAGAAGGAAGTACAGGGTGCTTTTTGGTACCAGGGGAGAAAGTCATTGTGGGAAGAGGTAGTTTGCAGGGGTGATGCCTTCTGCTCAGCAGGAGAAATGTCTTATACAGTGACACCTAATCACTGCCACCTGAGGGTCATCATGATGGGCACCTGGGAGGCTGGGAGCCATGAGAAACCATATTTGGGCCACTGTGGCCCCCTCACCCCCAGTCCTGAACAGTCACCCTGAGGCCTAGCTTGATGTTTCACTTAGGGACAGGCTTGGGGGCAATTGCACTGCCAATCAGCACCCTCTGCCCCAGCTGGTTTCTCCCTCTTGGTTTCTCAGCCAAAGCTGGTGGCTTCATCTATGCCTTTTT
Organism: Arvicanthis niloticus; assembly: GCF_011762505.2. Classification (NCBI taxonomy): domain Eukaryota; kingdom Metazoa; phylum Chordata; class Mammalia; order Rodentia; family Muridae; genus Arvicanthis; species Arvicanthis niloticus. Next base: position 51,677,497 of record NC_047658.1, on the reverse strand, counting down.
GGGGTTAGCCCTGCCTGCTCCTCCCCTTGGGAGCCTTGGGATTTGTGGGCAGGGGTTTGGGTGCTCGGGAGCTTATGAATGTGCTAGTACCTGGAGGACAGAGGGGAGGAGAGTGGACAGGTGGAGAGGGCTAGCTGGAGAGGGCCAGGTAGGTTCTCTGCCTCCCCTTCCCTCCTGCCTTAGCTTTCTGATGCTCCCAGCTAGTGACACACCTGGGCAGCTGCTTTAGGAGAGGGAAGCAGGAAGCACACACAGCACACAAGAAAGCTGAGGCTCAGAAGAACAACAACAATAAAAAAAAAAAAAAAAAAAAAAAACCAAAACAAACCAAACCAACAAAACAAAAACAACAACAACAACAACAAAAAAAAAAAACAAAAAAAAAAAAAAAAACCTCTCCATCAAAGAGGATAGATAGAGTTGGAAAGGAAAACATAAATTACCTTAAAATATCTTCACTTGTTCAAGACAGACCCCCCCACCGTGGTCTTCAATTAAATATGTTGCTCTTAGAGCCTTCTGAGCCTCAGCTCTCCCACTCCTTGCTTATAAAAAAACAAAACCAAAACGTTCTAGTTCCCCTCTTCCCGAGGGTGGTCTTCCTTGGCTTCCCCCTGGACAGCCTCTTGGTCCCAGAGATGTGTCACCCTGCCCTTCCCCGGCTCAAGGGGCCTCCACCTGTCTTTGTTAATGCTTGTCAGACACAAGGCAATGTCCTGGTCTTGTTTGGTGAGGACACTGGTTGGTACCTTAGCTTGGAACAGACCTGGATGAAATTTGTTGAAATGCACATTAGGGACACTCTTTCAAACGGGGCTGGGGCAGGGGTGCTCTGCAGGCTGGCTGGAGGGGGGGGGGGTGCTCTGGAGGCTGGACTCCCCTGCTCTCCTACAGGCAGGGCCAGGGCTAGGGCCGCATGCATACCTGCCAGGAGCAAGTGGGAGGCCCAGGAGGTAGAAGGCGGAGTGCCCTGCCTGGCTCTTGAGTGGTGGGGGAAGGGAAAGAGGTTCTTGGGTCTGAGCAGGGTGGGGGTGGGCAGTGCTGGCCAGTGCAGGGGCTCAGATGTCCTTAAAGGCCAGAGTCGGTGCAGAAGAGAGACAAGACCTGGCTCAAGCGTTCTCTTCCTGGAGAGCGCCTCTATGCCTGAGGTGGCTTGGAGAAGACCTCTAAGTCTGTGCCTGTAAGAGGCCTCACTAGCATTTCCCCTACCCACCAGCAGCAGCAGGCCAAGGAGAACCAGATGTGGACCTCCTGGTTACCTTTCCCTCACCGGGATGCCTAGGCCTGTGCCCAGCTCCCTGCAAGGACAGTAGTACAGTCTCCATTTGGTCTAAAGGTCCCTAGTGGTGCAAATGACTGAGGGTTGGGGGAGGAGGGCTGGGCAGTGGGCAGTAGCTTGGTTCTGGGCTGCAGAAGGGCAGCCCTCGGCGTGTGGGTCTCACCCTGCCCTCCCCACCCACTCAGCGGCCTGCTATAGCACATTGTAGTAGGCCATCTCCTTCATGGCCTGCTCAGTGAGGGTGCTGGCCTCTGCGCTGCCGTCCACACTGCTGTAGGTGTACGCGTTTTCCTCGAAGTCCTCCATCTCCTGATGGTTGTCAAGTTCAGAGGGGTCGGGGCCTGCCAGCTCCATCATGGGGTCTACAAGAGAGGGGCACAGTTAGACCTAAACACTGGGCATCCCCAGCATCCTGCAGGAAGGGGGGCGGACCTTAAAGTCCAGCCCGTTTCCTTGGTCTTTGCATCCAGGTGGTTACGGACCCTATTGCTGGGTGTACAAGGAAGGGCCCTGGACAGAACAGATGCTTGGCCTGCCCTTGACCTCTGGGTTATGCTTCCCTGGCCCTACTAGGTCACTAAGCCCTCCTGGGTCATCTGCATTGTCTGTCACTGGTTCCCCCTCTGCTATGGGACTCATGTAGTACCTGCTGCATGCCAAGTGCTCCCCAGACCTCATCCAATGTTTGCCTGCAACCTCCGAGTACAGACCAAAAGGCTGATCAACTTCCCAAAGTCATCCCACAAGTGCTCCTGTGGGCCTGCGAAGCTCTGCCTCGGAGCACTGGCAGGGGTGGTTTTTCTACATTACAGCACCAAACCAGCCCTACCCTGGTCCTGGGTTCTCCAAGAACAAACTCAGCCAAGGTAGGTTGTCAAAGCATCTCTGGAGACAGGAGGAGGTCTGAGAGGTACCTTGTAATTCTGTCAAATTAGAATCTTACTATAAAGCTTGCTGTTATGACAGAGTGCCTCCTGAAGAGACATGGATTAGTATGAACTGGGAGCCCGGGAGAATGGCAGAGTGGGTTTTGCTCCTGCCCTCTGAAGAAATTTGGTAATTAGGGGGAAACAGACCTCACCCTGATAGGTCCGAGGTGGGCATCTCAACCTTGGCATCACTAACATCTGGGGCCACAATTCTTCGTGGTAGGTCAGTGCAGGACATTACAGAGTCCTGCACTCTTCCCACCTGATGCCAGGAGTAGCTTCCATATATCTATCCCCCGAGGGTCAAATTCACCCTCCTCTGCCAATGAGTGGCTTAGGAATGGGCCTGTAACCTAATTCTGACCAGTGGGCAAGTTATTGGTTTTAAAGAAGGAGGACAGCTTTTGTCCCTTTTTGGGTGTGCCAGGAAGCAGTGTTCTGGTGGCTACTGCTCTACCTTGAGTGCAGAAAATGCCAGTGTTGTGGGGTCTCCTAATTCACCTGACTTTTTAAAGATGGCCTAGGCTTTCAATCTCCCTCTCTACTTTTTTTTTATTTTTTTTTTTTTGAGACAGGGTTTCTGTTATAGCCCTGGCTGTCCTGGAACTTACTATGTAGACCAGGCTGGCCTCGAATTCGAAGAACTGCCTGCCTTTCCATTGCTGGGATTACAGCTGTGCTCCATGGCTTTCTTTCTTTTGGATAGATCTCATGTATCTCGGGCTACCCTCAACTCATTATATAGTCAAAGATGACCTTGAACTTTTGGACCTCTTGTCTCCATCTCCAGAATGCTGAGATCACAGTGGTGCATCACCACATTCGATTTATGGGGTGCTGGGGTCAAGGCCAGGACCTTGTGCATGCTAAGCACTACCCACTGAGCTATCTCTAATTCTTGCAAACTGTTAAATGTGAACCAAGCCTAGGTTGGTCTCCATTCCTACTGCCGTCCCATCATATTCCACCACTGCTTATTACAAGTCAAACTTCGTGTCCCCGCTTTATGTCCATTGCTTCAGGCAAGTACCTCAGGCTGGCCTTGAACTCCGCACAGAGTTGAAGACTGTGTTGAACTAGAAGAGGCATACGAGCATCCAGCTGCTCTAGCAGCAGGGCTAAGCATTCCTGGAAATGAGGAAAGACATTGTTCCCCTCACCCCAGAGAACCAGGTTTGATGGCTCCAGTTATTTGCAAAAGGACAAGGTTGGCTTGGTCTCTGCTGGTGACCAGCTACAAGGCAAGTCCACCGTAGTAAAGCTCTCACATGGATGCATAAGGGAACAGTCCAAAGGGCTTCAAAACCCAACCCCCAGCCCTGTACCTCTGGTGTCCAGACCCAGCCATCAGCATTAACAACATTCTTCAACCATGTTGGAGAGATGGCTCAGTGTTTAACGCACAGGGCATTCTCCCAGAGCCCCAGAAATGATTGCCAGCACCCACATGGTGTCTGTAACTGTCACTCCAGTTCCATCGGATCTGACCGTCTCCTCTGGACTCCACTAGGCAAGCCCATGGCACATAGACATACATGGAAGCAAAAATCCCATACACATAAAAGGTATTCAAAGGGAGCCTATTTGGAAGTACAGTCCCCTCAACCACTCCCGGACACTGCTAGAAGCCCAGCAGTTTACGTCAGCTCTGGGGAGATTCTGGCAAGGACCATTAGGCAAGGAACATAGAGCCTTTGGTAATGAGGATTCCCACTCAGCAGCAGGTCTGGGGCAAAGCTAAGCCCACATGTCCACTCCAGACAATGTGTATCAAGGGGCTACAGAGAACATCCAGATGTAGGCTATAGGGTTCCTAGTTACCTACCACACAGCCATGGTAAGACTAACTAGACAAGCCAGTGTCCCCTCTGCCAGAAACTCTAAGCCATTTACTGGCCAGATGCTCCAAACCCAAGTCCTTAGCCATCTGTAGTGCCTTAGTCAACCCACCTAGCTGCTGCCAACACACTGACGGCTTAGGGAAAAATCTCAGGTACACCTTCAGCTGCCTCCTGCCTGTACAATCGGAAGACACCTCCCCCGAATGGAACTGTAGACCAGTGGTCAGCTCTGCTGTGACCAGACAGAAGGGACGTCTCATTAGCAGTCACTAAGATGTAGCATCCTCCAGAAATTTTTCTTTTTTGCTTAGAGACAGGTTCTTATATAGCCTGGCTTGACCTCAAACTTGTAATCCTGCCTCCGTATCCCAAGTACAGATATGTGGTACCTAGCCTCTCTGGAAATCTCTCTCAGACTATTATTATTGATGCTGCAGGGTCTCACTGGATACCTCAGTTCCTAAATGCTAGAATTGTGTGTACTGCCACCGTACCCAGATCTCCGATTTTGTTTCTCTCATAAAACTTACTGACAGGAATACCCATCTCTCTTTGACTATGTGATTGTATTCTCTCTAGCAGGTACCATAACTGAATGTCTGAGACTCTCCCATGTGCACTTGGGAGGTGTGACCTTGTGTCCTCCCCACCCCTGTCACTTTCCCACCCACTTACTTGCAATGACCACGGCACCTCGTTGTAATGACGAGATGACCTATCTACGGCTCTCATGTGTTACGATCAAGTTGCCTCATCTCTCTGACCTGCAGTTTCTGCTATAGGAATGATACCAGAGCCAGCCTCCCTGGGAGGGTCACATGAGTTACACAGCACTCAACGTGTATAAGTTATTGTTTTATTATTGTTTTATCGAGCCCACGTAAGTCCTTGGAAGAAGACATAAATACCCCCCACCCGTTATTGCCACGATGGCTCTCCAGGTTCCCCCTCTCTCCAGACCTGAGCCCACCTCATTGACGTCTCAGCCTTGGCCAGCCTCCCTACGCCTCTAATTGGACAGGAGACTCCTGAGTGCGCCATGCTGCTGTCAATCCTGCTCTGTCCACTGCGTACAGCCCACCCACCTTGGCTGTCCAGGCTGATGTCCATGACGCCATGCTTGACCTTCATGTGCCGGCTCAGGTTTCCCTTGAGGTTGAACTTGCTGGAGCAGTACGGGCACTTGAATGGCTTGCTGCCTGCGTGCAGGTGCATATGACCCAGCAGGTTGTACATGCGGTTGAAGGACTTCCCGCACACCTGGAACAGGGAGGGTACCAGAGGGCTGTGGGGAGGAGCCTGCCATCCTGGCAAATCTACCCACCTTCCTTGACAACCACAGAGACAGGTAAAGGCACTGCTCCTTGCCTCTCCTGCTTGCTCGGAGCCTGAGGTGGAAACTGAGGCTCACATCCTATTCCAGGGTCCTGACCAGGCCCCTGCAGTGGCTGTGCCACAACCTTCACCCCTTTCAATTTCCCAGAAGTACAGCTGTAGCAGTCAAGCCTCCTATCCCTACCGGCCCTCCACCCAGACGGGTGAGGGAACCGTCCCATACCTTGCACTTGAACGGCTTCACAGGCGAGTGCACAATCATGTGGGTCTTGAGGGTTTGCTTCTGCACAAAGGTCTTGAAGCAGATGTGGCACTGGTAGGGCCGGACGCTGGTGTGGATCAGCATGTGGCGTTTCATGTTGGCCTGCAGGGTGAACTCCCGACCACACACCTCACACTTGAACTCCTTCACACCCTGTGAAAGAAGAGGGACCACTCAGGGTTGGGGCACTAACGTGCAGCTCTGAGAAATTCTTTGTTTTACAAAGAAAATAAAAAATACTTGTTTTTTTTGCATGTGTGTGGTGTGTCTGCCATAGCACAGGTGACTATCAGAGGACGACTTCCTGGCTCTCTCATTCCACTATATGAGCAGCAAACTCAGGTTACTGGGCTTGGGGGCAAGCCCCTCTACCCACTGAGCGTCTCTGGGGTCTGGCAGGGAAGAATGGCAGGTCCGCTACCTTCCAGGATAAGGCAGACAAATTATGTGCCCTCTCTCATCTGCCTGCCAAGCTGGTGTCCAAGTAGATCTGATTCAAGGCTTGCGCGCGCGCGCACACACACACACACACGCACACACACGCACACACACACACACAAAACATTTCTACATCTAATGAAAAGCTGGGTATAAGGCACAAGCAGACAGATCTGAGACTAACCAGGGACACACAGTAAGAGAGGGGAGGGAGAGTTGGAGTCTCTCTGAGAGTAGAGTAATTATCTACCAAAGGTCATGTCCTGGATTCAATCACCAGCACTCAAAAACACTCAAGTATGCATAAAATTCTAAGTTGCAGTTGGGTGGTGGTAGCACCCACTTTAATCCTGCACTCAGGAGGCAGAGTCAGGCAGATCTCTGTGAGTTCCAGGCTAGCCTGGTCTAAAGAGATAGTTCCAGGACAGCCAAGGCTACACAGAGAAACCTTGTCTTGAAAAACAACAAAATTCTGAATTGTGAAACTTTTGTGCCCTTCCAATCTCCTGAAGGTATAGAGTCACCTATAGCAGTTGTTCAGTAGACAGGCTGAGGCCCCTCCCTAAAGAGGCTCAGAGGCTCATTCAGTGGGGTCTGGGATGGCCCAGGAGTTTTTAGTTTGACAGTCCTCACAGCTGACTTTTATCAGGGACACTCAGCCCCAGGAGGCACCGGCTCCAGAGCAAACTGTCTGGTTGGAACTGTTGTAGGACTCTTTATGGTCCAGTATTCACTCAGCACAGGAATAGGGTGCTATGTGCACAGGGGATGCTGGGAGAGAAGAAGGGGTCACAGTTGGGTGCTCGCCATCCTTCTACTGAAGAGAATCTCACCAGGACAGATGCACATCTGTGGTCACAGCTACTGTCTCAACTACTTAATACAAAATGTCTGCATTTTTGTGTGTGTCTTCTGGTGACTGAACCCAGGGTATTTTTATATTAACAGGCCCCATGTCTATTCTTTTAGCAGTCAGGTTCTCTTGTTATATACCCTCTTTACAGGGTGAGTCACATGACCACCGGGGGTACCATTCAAGAGTTGTAAACACAGCTGTGCATGGGGTACAAATTAAGACACCAACACCTTTGGTGTTCTTTACATAGCCTTTATCTCTGAAAACTTTGGTATGGTAGGGATCTTGAAGTCTCCGAGTAGAGGAAGATGGCAAATACACAGCTACCCATCATCCTTCACTCCTACCCTTGCAGACATTAATAATCAATTACAGTTTTACTGAGGCGCAGGTTCAGTGTCAGAATCTTAACATTTTACATTTAGCAGCCATTACAGCTGACAGGTCCGCCTTGCCAATGGTCCCTGCAATAGCAGAAAAGTTCTGGAGCAGTCTGGGCTGGAAAAGCTTGGGTTCCTGGCCTGGCAGGCTCACTGAAGTGTCGTCTACTGTGACACTGTAGGTGTCTCATAGGTCACCACATGGAGGAGAGACTACTCACAGCCATGAAAGGTTAAGTTGGCCAGAGTTAGAAGGAATCTGTGAGTCAGCCATGTGCTAGGATGGATGGTTATGTCTAAGAGGCTTCATTCCACCTTCCCCTTCCTGGGTAGAAGGAAAGGCCTCTTGGGGGAGGGAGGTGGTGATGGCTGAAAGGTGAGGGGAAGAGAACTCATGACCTGGCACCAGGAAGAGAGGAAAATGGATGAAGGTTGGGTCTAGCAACCTGGTGCATGAAAACATGGTTGCTTAAGTACCTGTCTTCATAAATTACTTTGCTCAGGTGAGCATTGTCCATTCCTTGTACTTTTAAGATATACATATCCATTTTATGTGCATGTGTTGTAGCTGTGCAAATGTCTGTACATCATGTGTACGCTGGGGCAAGCAGAGGCCGTGAGAGGGCATTGGATCCCCCTGGAACTGGTGTTCCAAGAAGTTGTGAGCTGCTATGTGTGGAAGCAGAGAACCAGACCTGAAGCCTCTACAAGAGAAGCAAAGTGCTCTCAAGTGCTGAGCCATCTCTCTAGCCCCCTTTCCTCTTCGTGTGTGTGTGTGTGTGTGTATATATGATCATGTGTGTGCAAGTGTGGAGGCCAGGTGAGCCTTGGGTGTTGTTCCTCAGAAGCTGTCCCACAGGGTTCTGGAGCTCACTGGCAAGGGTAGAACCCTCCACCTACTTCCCCACTCGGGGATTATGAATGCATGCCAGCATGCCTAGGTCTTACACAGGTATGGGGGATTGACCTCAGGTCCTTATGCATACATGGCCCCATCTTTTACATTTATCTTTGTGTGTGTTGTGTGTGTATGGGTCAAGTGGCAACTAATGGGAATTGACTCTCCTTTCACTGCCTGGGTCCCGAGGATCAGACTCAAGTTTCTCAGGCTTGGCAGCAAGCACCTTTACCTGCTTTCCCCAGCCCCATCTACCCTTTCATACACACATACACACACACATATATATACATATATATACACACATATACATATATATGTGCTATATATATATACATATATACATATGTGTATATATGTGTGTATATATGTATATATGTGTGTATATATATGTATAGCACATATATATTTCATTTTCCTGAAGGGAAATCAAAGGTTTTGATACACTTTTGTGATCCCCTGAATTCCTGGTCATACCATGACTCTCTCAGGCCTCAGATCCAGGAAACAGGGAGGGACATTTGATTCCTGTGGGAGTTCCGCAAACATTTCACATAAAAATCTTTTAAATTCCTCTTCTCTGTGTGTGTCTCTCTGTCTCTGTCTCTCTGTGGCACATGCTTGTGTACATGTGTCTGGGGTGGGGGTGGGAGGTGCAATTGTCCAGGTGCATCTTATTCTCTGAGCCTTCTGAGCCTTCCTGACCTCACTGTTTTGGCTTTGCCATCTGGCTAATGAGCCAACAGGAGCCACCTGTCTCCTCTCCCCACGGGTGGGTTCTGCACACCCACACACCCAGCTTTTTTACAGGTGTGCTGGGAACCTAAACTCAGGTCTCATGTTTGCACAAGCACTTTATATTCTGAACCATCTCCCCAGGCCTCAAAAACACTTTAAAGATAAATTTTACTATTAAAAAAAAAAAAGGTAATTTCAACACAGTATTATGTCTGTTACTCTACTACAATTAGGTACATTTCTAAGTGTGAGGTGAGTGAGATGGCTCAGTGCTTTAGACTGCTCTTCCAGAGGACCCAGGTTTGAGTCCCAGCGCTTACATGGCAGCTTATGACCACCTATAACTCCAGTTCAGGGGATCTGATGGCCTCTTCTGACCTTCAAGGGGGCCAGGCACACACTGCAGTGCACAGACATACATACAGGCAAAATACACACACAAAATAAAAATACATCTTAACCAAAAAAGTTTACCTGTGTACTACCTAAATAATCCCATCGGGGTTTTAGAACTCGTTGAAAAGAAAAGTGGCAGGGGCCAGCCATGGCTGGTGGCCTTACCTTGTGGGTGAGGGAATGCTGCTTGAGGTGATGGATCTGGCTGAATTCCATGCCACATTCAGTGCACACGAAGGGCCGCACATTCTGGTGCTTGAGCATGTGGTTTTGTAGCTGGCTGCGGTAGTGGAAGGACTTGTCACACTCCAGGCACTGGTAGAGGGTGGGGCCCTGGTGGGAGGCCAGGTGGCGCTTGAGCTGGGTCAGGGTGGAGAAGTCTAGGCCGCATTCGACACAGACATGGCAGCGGCCACTCTCGTGCTTTACCTCGTGGGCCTTGAGCTCGCTAGGGTAGGCGAAGCCGCGGCCACAGAAGTGACAGCTGTAGGGCTTCACCTCCGAGTGCAGCAGCATGTGGCGTTTGAGGTGGCTGGTCTGAGTGAAGGCCTTGTGGCACACCTGGCATTTGTGGGGCCGCGTGCCCTGGTGCGTCAGCAGGTGCGTCTGCAGGTGGCTGGGCTGCTTGAAGAGCTTGCTGCAGTGGGGACATGAGTGTGGCTTGATGCCGTTGTGGCCCAGGATGTGCGTCACCAGATTATACTTAGACGTGTAGGACTTCTCGCACATGCGACACTGCCAGCGCTTCTGCCGGTCGCCCGCCTCCACTAGGTAGGAGTCATCGATCTGCACGTTGATGTCCAGCCGGTCCAGCTGTGCCTTCTTGTGGCGCTCCACCGTAGAGCCTGCTGTGTCAGCCTCGAACTCGCTGGACTCCTGCCACACGAAGCCCTGCTCTGGTTTGACGAGTTCTGTCGACGTCATGTTGGGAGGCTCAGGATTGCTCAGGGGGGCCAGGTGGGGCGGCTCAAAACTACATTCAGTGGGCAAAGTCTCTGGTCCAGGTAGTGCCATGCTGGGTTCGGGGAAGCCATCCCGGGCTGGGTCCGGGAAAGGAGGATCGAATGGGGCCATGTCCAGCTCTGGCCTTGGAGTTCTCGGCAAGTGCCGGAGTGTCCGGGGCTTGCGACTGAAGGCGCTAAGGTCGATCATCTTGACAGCACTGCTCTGCACCAGGGCCTCGCAGCCGCCGCTGGCCACCTCAGCAGGGGCTTCTGCAGGGCCCGGGTCTTTGTCATCACCAGGCACAGACACCTCATATACCTCCTGTTCCTCTTCCTCTTCTGCCTTCTCAAACTTGACCTTGGGTACCAGCCTCACAGGGGGCCGTGTCTTCCTCCGGGTGTGCTTCTCAAAGGCCGCCTCTACCTCCAGCACCTCCTCTTCTGGGGGCTCTTCCAGGGCCCGCCCATTACAGGCCAGCTGATAGATGTCGGGCCCTGGTGGTCCTGGCTCCCCCATGGCTGTCCCAGTCAGTTCTGGCCCTAGATCTGGATAGAAGGCCTCAGCACTTATGGTGGCTCCAAAGAGCTCATTTTCTGAGACCAGGCCCAGCACTGCAGCCTGAGCCAAGGACAGCACCACCACAGCGTCCGTCTGTGTCCCTGAGTCCATGAAGCCCTCCATCCCGTGGCGTTTGGCTACGAGGGCATTTCTGTAAGAGAAAAGGGAGGGTTAATACTGCTAATCCCATGCTGAGTGGGCATCAGACTCATTGAAGACAAGGGTCCAAATAATTTGGGGTGTGTATAGCCTTGATGTCATGACCCCTGCCTTGAGAACAGGGTATGCTTGTTATATGGGGAGTAATGACCACCTCTGTGTATCCAGCCATCTTCTCCATCTCTCTGAGAGACTCTGGGTGAGCCCCACCCCCTGCCTGCCTAAGTCTTTCTATCCATAAACCAGGAAGGAGGGTGGATTTCATCTGTGATTCTTTTTCTTTGTTTGAGACAGGGTAGCTGATCTAGAACTCCTTATCCTCCTGCCTAAGCCCCTACAGCTCACCCAATGCTGGAATTACAAATGTGTGCCCCCACATCCATCTGCCCAGTGACTCATGTGCACGCCTATGGTATGTGCACAAATGCCCATGTGCAGAACTGCATGAGGTCAATGTCGGGCTTTTGTCTCTAATTGAACCTGGATTCTCCTGACTCTGCCATCCAGCTCTGGGGTTAGAGGTTTGTCTCTAGGACCATTCTCTTATTGGTTGGTGTAGCAAGCACTTTACCCACAGAGCTACCTCCCTAATCCATGCCCAGTGTTTCTGAAACTGGGTCTTATAGGGTCTTCACAATGCCCTCAAAAATCTACTTCAAAATGTGCAAATATGGCTCTACTCTTTTTTTTCTTTTAAACAAACAAACAAACAGGATCTTAGTATGTAGCTGAGGCTAGCCTGGAATTTGCTATCTTACAGCCTCAGCCTCCTGAATGCTGCAATTACAGTCAGATATGTGCCTCTACCTCCGGTGATTTATGAATGAAGTTGAATAGCCTTTTCTTTTCTCTTTTGCAGAGCTGGGGATTGGACCCAGGGCTTTGAGCATGTTAGGCAAGTGCTTTTCCACTGAGCCCCAGCCCCAGCCCTTCTGTTTTAAAAATTAATTACTCCATTATTTTAAGAACCGATTAAAAAAAAAACCCACCTACTCAAAATATAACGTGCCACGTTCCTAACACATGCCAAGAGTCCCACTGGCGGTGCTGCCAGAGTAATTAATTTTGCACAGACCCTGGGAATGCACTGTGAGGTGTTAAACAATTGTTACCATCAGTGATAGTGTGGCTGCATGAATGGGGATTTAAATATATATTTACAGAGTAAAAACAATACAACATGCAAAAATAGATTAGGCCCTGAGACTGGCTTCAAACATGGGCTGCCACTGGTCAGCCCTGATGCTAAATGGTCGATTATACAAGCCATTGTTGTTCTTAATTAACTAAATGCCATATGCATATATATCCAAATATAATGATAAAAAGATAGCTTTAGCCGACACTGGAGCTGTGGCTTCTTGAGATCACTGTCTGATGTGAATGTTAAAAACTAGATCCCAGGCTCATGGTCATGTTCTCTGGTCATGTCATCTATACCACTGCACCCCCATCCAGTTGTAAAACCAGCAAAGGCATCCTCCTCTCCCCTGGCTTCACAAGCACTTTGAGCTCCAGCTTTGAACAAGGTGCCCTTCCCCAGCATTGCTTGGGTGCTCTGCCACCAGTTTCCTGGCCTCTGCCTGTTCCCGTGCCCTTGCCAGCTTCCCCAGGACTACAACACACCAACAGCATGCCTGTGCTGTGGGCGCCTCCTCCTGGGCTTCAGATAGTCACGTCCCCACACCCTGCCCTGGCTCAGTTCCTGACACACTCCAGAAAGAGGAAGGACACTCGTGGGGTGGCTCCGGCCTGCCTTACTCCTAGGGCCAGCGTCCGGCACATGGCCAGTGGACAGCCCTTCCTCAGGAAATCAGTCCAGGCCTGGTGCTGCCCTCCCCCCAGCGCTCAGTGGAGCTTCCTCTTCCTGAGGCTGGCTAAAAATACCCCAGACAGGAATCCAGCCTCCTTGCAACAGACACGAAAGATTAAACTATTAAGCTCAGAGCAGGGCTCTGGTGGAAGGGGTCACATAGGAGTCCTGCCAGGGGCTTCAAGGACCATCTGGAACTGTCCAGCGGGCTAAACAAATTTCTGGTCACCCTCGCCGCCATGCCCAGCTTCACCTGACTAGGATCACACACTTCAGTCACTTGTAATTGGTTACAAAAAGGCCACTTCTATGCCTCAGTTTCTCCATCTTAACATGGAATGAAAGCATATAAGGAAGGCATGGGGTCGCCAGGCAGTGGTGGCACACGCCTTTAATCCCAGCACTTGGGAGGCAGAGACAGGCAGATTTCTGAGTTGGAGGCCAGCCTGGTCTACAGAGTGAGTTCCAGGACAGCCCGGGCTATACAGAGAAACCCTGTCTTAAACAAACAAACAAACAAACAAAAAAAAAAAAAAAAGAAGGCATGGGGTCCCCAAGAGTGTGCTGCAGAGCAAGGGTCTTAGTCAATTACAAAGACCTGGGCGCGAGTAAAGATCCGACAGCTTTACCATCCTAGATCCCCAGAAAGAAAGAAGACAGTCTCAGGGCTGGCAAAACTTTTTATCCTTGGGCCCCAAATTCAGCAAACCTTTGGTGATTGCAAGGATAACTGTCAAGAACTAAGAACTCATAAAAAGTATTGCTAAATCCCAGCTGGATAGCAGGCCTACTGTATAGAGCAGGTGAGCAAGACAGGGACTCTGTCCCCAATGGAGCCTACAGGAGACCTGCTGGGCCCTTCACAGCTATGTCCAGTGCCCACTGGCCAGTGCTGGCTTTCCTAATATGCTGGAGAATGTATGTCACTGCCTGCCATACCAGCCTGTCCCAGACACAGCACCAGGCAGCAGCCCCCGAGTGGCTTTGAGCAAACAATACACTCAGCAGATTTTTTTAGACTTCCCACAAAGCAGAACCCACAAGGGAGGAGGGACTGGCCAATCACAGCAAAGCCTGTGCTTGGAACTTGGCCCTGGAAGCTGGGTGTGATAGTGCATGCCTGCAGTCCCAGCACTTGGAAGGTGGACTAAGTTCAGGAGTTCAAAGTCATCCTCAGATACATACTGAGTTTTGAGCAGACGAAACAAACAAACAAAAAAGAGTAACAATAACAAGAATTTGGGTTGGGTGCTGAGGTCAGGGCTAAGTCTGTCATATCCCACTGTGTCTCAGAGCTCAGTTTCTTCATCCCACTCCCATGGAGGCTTTCTGACTTGAAACAGACACAAGATGAGACAGTGTAGCTTTCCTCAGAAGCTCAGTTGCTACGCCCCCGCCCCGCCCTCCCACAACTCTAAGAGAATGGTGCACAGGGTCTACTTCACGGGTAGACAAGAGTGTGACCACTGGTCACTGGCCAACCCTGCTTGAGGGGGGCACATGAACGTGGGTCTGCTTCCCTACTGTAAGGGAAGTCCTGCAAATTAGCCTTGCAAACTGGAGTCCCCTCCAGCAAGGAGTCACTCCTTCGTGTCACACATACAGGATGCAAATCAAGTCTACTCCAAGCCACCAGAGCCTAATCTTCCCCTAGGAACAGGTGGTTTTGACTGGAGTCTGTTCTGGCTGGGTTGTCAAAGGAGGCTCACTCAGAGTTAGTACTCTTTGAGGGCCAAGGGTGGGGGGCCTAAGAACTGTCAATCACGAGCCACGGACATGGCAGAAGATTATCATTACTGAGGGCTCCAGGCCCCATTTAACCCTAAAGTAACCTGACTCCACAGCCAGGGAATAGTGCCTATGCCGCAGTGACAGGAGTTCTTAGCAGGGCAGAGCTGGGTTGCACCAGGCATCACTAGCAGCCAGGGGGACTCCAATTCCAAAGCTGCCAAATCTGGAGGCCACATCATAGCAGAGTGGCCCCAGGGTTACCTGGGAACAGCAGAAAGAAGTCTGCAACCCGGTGGCAGGGGCTGGGCTCTGTTTTTGCAGTCTGGTCTCTTGGGATCACCGTGTAGGCTGTGCATGCATGAGTATGTATTGTGTCTACCCAAGTGTGTGTTATGTGTGTGCAGAAGGGGCTCCGTTGACAGAGAGAAGGACAGAATCTAAGTGACTCGCAACTGCCTGTGGGTCTGATGTACAGAGGTAAGTAGAAGGGAGGTGGTCTCTAGTCCATGTCCTTTTCATCCTCTTAGACCAACCTTTTGGTTTAGTTGTCCCCAAGTCCCCTGGCTCCTTCTCACAGGCTACAGCCCTTCTGTTTGATGCTCTGGCCCAGACTGCTCAAGGCAGAAGAGTCCACAGAGGACCACATCACTTGTGGCACAGGGATGCTTGCAGGCCTCCACAGGGCACCTGCCTTCCCAAGGCAAGGCTTTTCTTTATATCACTTGTGCTGGGGACTCAAAGCTCATGACAGTGTCCAAGAGAAAAGAGCTTGAAGGGCCCTGTGTTCTTCCAAACTGTGTGGCTAACGGATGGGGGCATCCATTAGTGTGTTACCTCTGCAAGCTCCTCCCACTTCTCATCCTGCCTCTCCTCTCCCCAGGGTGTGAGAAAGTAAATGTTAAAGGCATGGATGAAGAGTAGCTGCCGCCAAGTGCAGTAATGCAGGGAGTGGGTAAGGGCAAGAAGAAAAGGAGGAGGAGGAGGGAGGGAAGAGGGAGGGAGCAGGGGAGGGAAGAGGGGGGAGAGGAGGAGTGAGATTGAGGGGGAGGGAGAAAAAGAGAAAGAGGCTGTGGAGGACAAGAAACAAAGGCCCAGAGGGGGAGGGGACACAGAGAGACACAGAAGCCCAGGGCTGCCCTATTTCCCAGGGCTCAGCATCACCTCTGGGCCAGAGGGTCAGGCCTGATCCTGGGGAGGGAGCAAAGTCTCCCCTTTGAGACCCAGCAGCAGGCTTCTCCACCCTCAAAAGGGCCCCAGGCTTCTCACTGTTACTGCAAAAATGCTTTGTCTCCGTTCTACAGCTCCCGTGAGGACTAACACAAGCTCAGGGACCATGGGCAAGTCACCTGATACCTTGGGGTCTCATTGACCCCATCTATAAAACAGACACACAAAGGCCTACTTGAAGCCTCAGGGTTATGAAAACCTACAGCCCACATCCTATCTGCCTGCCACACAGGGTCCCCTCATTACAGAGCCTTCCCATTGGGACCAAGGGACCTCATGGCTTCCCTTCCTCTTCATCTAGCCTCCTGTCCGGCCCCTCCTCTGCTCTAGTATAGCTTAAGGATAAGGAGCTGGCTAGGCGGTGGTTTCCCATGCCTTTTATCCTCTCAGCACACCGAGTTCAAGGCCAGCCTGGTCACATAGTGAGTTACAAAAACATAAAACCAAAGTCAGGGGTGTTCTGCAGGCCTCCTGTGACCACTAACTACAACAGACCTAATCTGGTGATTATTTCCTGAGGGCCTAAGAGGTCCCAGTCCCCAGTGCAACCTGAGCAGTAACCAGGGCTGATACCGGGAGGCCCAGTTTGCCCTTGGGCCCCTTCTTCTTGGCCATGAATCATGAGGCTACAGAGGCTTGTCTCCACTTCTCCAGTGGAACCAACAGAACTGACACACATTTACCAAGCTCCTCCCAGCTGCTCCCAGTGTGGATGGCAGGTGGAGCCTGAGGTCTTCGAGGGTGGGAGGGGCGGCCTCTTGGTCAGGAGGGACAGGCTCTCAGGGAACAAGAGGGTTTGGTACTCAGACCTTCAAAATGTGGTGCCTGGTATCAGCTGTGGTACTGGGAGGAGAGGTAGGCCCCAGGGTGGGGCAGTACAGGTAGCCTGAAAGGGAAGCAAGTTCCTGGCACACAGCTGAAGAAAACACTCCTGGGAATTCACCTGGTAGCAAAACCTCCCTCTTGGCTTCCTCTTGCTGTTCGCACAGTAGACTCAAAGGTAAAACGCTCATATCTAATCCTCAGAGAAGAGGAAGTGAAAGCCCAAAGCTTGTGCAAACCTTCGGTTCCTTGCCACAGTCTCATTTCTGTCAGCCATGGGCCACCCACAGCATGGAGGCCCAGAGGAAATGTAGCTGTAGTCTCTCCTCCTCAGCTTCCCCTTTCCAGAGGTCCAACTCCACAAGTTAGACGGGAGCTAGGCCACAGAGCTCACAAAGGTCTGATATATATATATCAGCCCCTGCTCTGTTTGGACAATGTCTTACCGAGACTGGTCTCGAACTTGTGGACTCAAGGGATCATCCTGCCACATCCTCCTGAGCACAAACCTCACTCGACAGCCACCAAATTCTACTCACTCAGCCCTCCCAAGTGCTAGGATTACAGGTTTGCACCACAGCACCAGGCCCAGCACCACCAGCACCACCTGCACCACCTCCTTCTCTTCCTTTTAAATAAGACCATTGAGGCCACAAAGGGAGGGGCCACGGGTAGAAAGTCAAGGCTGGACTGCAGGTCTCCTGCCTGGATGCCCATCATGGCCTGTGGTCTAGATGCCTCAGCCTACTGCCCAAGGCTGTCCTTAGTTCTCCAGCTGGCCCTCAGCCCCTCTCACACTTGATGGTCCTGACTGAGGCCTCTGCCCATACTAGCTTCTCTTTGAGGAAGAGTTACCCAGGCATCAAGAATGAATGAGGGCTGGAGGTGACTCAGCTGGTAACAGCAGCAGCTGCTCTTCCAACGGACCTTGATTCCCAACACTTGAAAGATGGTGCACAACGATCCGTTACTTTAGTTCCAGGAGATCCTATGCTGCCTTCTAGCCTCTCCGGGTACCAGGCACACACATTTTTTTTTTAAAAAAAAAAGAATGAATGAATGATACTAAGGGCCCCCTGATGCTCAGCAATCATAGCCCTCCTCTGAAGTCCCTAGGGCCCTGGAAGCCACAGGCTCTCTTCTTCCAGACAGCACACATCCCCAGTGAATACATGGACCTTTCTCTGTACTGCAAAAGCACCCCTCACCATAGCCTTTGGTAGAGACTATGCCTGGTTTTAGGGTCTTCACTGCAGGGTGGAATTTTGGGGTCCCTCCAGCCAATGCTATCATCTCACAGAGGTGGAAAGCAAAACCCTAAGGCCCTTGCAACACACTACAAGGACTGATCTGGGATTAAAGTCCTAGTACACGTTTCTCCAACATACTAAACATAACACTCCTGCCCCAGGATTGTGGGCAGGTCACTGCTGTCCATCTTGGAGGGCTGTGAGGGCAGTGTATAGAGCAAGGGTCTCACCAGTCAACCTTCCTGTAGGGAGTGTTTTGAGCCTAAGAATTCTGCCAAGACAGCTGTCCCTTGACCTCAAATGGTAAGCTGGGGGTGGAGGGGGGGGCGCGAGTAGGGCAGGGTGTCAGCCCTGATCTGGAGCCCACAGTCACACTTCCCATTGTGTCTGCAGTCAATGGGTCTGTGAGCGCGCCTGGACTACCATGCTGTGTGGCCCTTCACTGTGTGTGCACTGCTTCCATTCTCTGCCACAGACCTTGCCTGCAAGTGATTTTGCACGCACATAGCTCCACATGCCAGGAACGCTCTTTCTTGTTCAACCTTCTACGTTTAGTTCAGGCATCGCATCTGCAGGAGGAAATCCGCCTCATGCCACCCCGCCTGCTGAGGTCCCACCCTCTAAGTTCTCAGCAAGTTCAGATTTAATCCTTTTCTAAGACTTTTCCTTGCCAGGTGTGCTGCACACCTGCAAACCCGGCCCCTGGGAGTTGGAGAGCAGCCCCTGGGTTCCACAGGGACTCCAGGTTCGAAGGAGGTACACACAAAAACTATGTCTCAAGCAATGCCAAACAAACAATCGAAACAACAACCCCAAACTCCTTTTCTTTCTTGGACTTTATCATAGTTTTTAAGGACTTGTTATTGATCTATTTATCAGGAAACTACTGGCCTAGTATCTGAGATCCCAGTTACATGACACTTTCCAGGGGTGGACACCTGGCCTGTTTGCTCACTCCAGCACCCCAGAAGCACCTTGTGAAAACAGAGGCCCAAGGAGGAAGAAGAGGCTGCTGCAAAGTACAGCTTGGAAAGTAGCCACGTAGACAACCCCAGCCTGGCCTCCCTTTCCCTGAGTGGCAGGACCAGTTCCTCTTCCCAGGGGGAGGGACAGCAGGCTTCCTGTATCTGGAAGGCTTCTTGTCTTTTCTCTTATTCTAGAAGCAGAAATCACACATATGGTCTCCCTGACAAGGATGTTGTCTGTGCTGGACCCCAAGATCCCCCCACTTAATGTAACAGGGAAAAACAAAACTTTGGCTCACAAGTGCAAGGGTCGAAGAAAATACCCACAGCCTTCGCTAGCTTTGAAGTCTGTTTGGCCCTTCGATGAGTACATGTGAGCACTTCTCTAGGAGTGGGGGAACAGCATTTCCAACCTACAGATTCTGAATCTAAGGTAGTCCCTGTGGGCAGGGTGAAGCTGGCTCCCCAGGGTCTCTCCACTCAGGTCTGGACAGGACGGGTCTCGGAGTCACATTTCCCCTCCTTACCAACCCATTGGGACCAAGGAACCTCATATGGCTTCCCTTCCTCTTCATCTAGCCTCCTGTCCAGCCCCTCCTCTGCTTTCTCCATCCTGTCTTCCTCTCCCTCCATTCCTCTCCTCTTCTGTTTCCATGGCAACCCCATCCTCCGCTCTGCTCTGCCACTCGGTCTTGCGTTCCCATCTCATCTCTTTTTCTCTTCTTTCATCTCTCCCGCCATCGCAGTGTAGAGTCCAGATCTCCCCCATGTCCATCGCTCCTGGCCTCCTGCTCCCATTTCTCTCTCCTTTTATCTCCCCCAATGTTCTCTTGTCATCTCAGAGTGACATCTATTTATTTCTTGCTTAAAAATAAAAGAAAAAGAAAAAGAAACTCTAGTCCATTTGACTCTTCCAATTCGGTCCCAGCCACCTTTCCCTTGAGCCAAAGGGTCAAGGCCCCAGGATTACAAGGAGGAAGGGAGCCTCCTAGAAGGGGACCTTCTGCTTGCCTTGAATCTCCTTTGATTTCAGCAGTGGAAAGAAGGAAACACACAGTTGGGGGTGGGGCTTACTGGGAGAGGCCTCCTAGAGTAGCCTGAAGTACCCTCCAGCTAGAGCAAGGCCCAGAATTCCCCAGGATGCTGCCCAAGGTAGAAATTCACTGTTTTTAGGGAAGCCCAGCCTAACCATACAACAGCCCCGAGGCCCCTGTCCCAGGTCTACCTTGCCTTAAAACCGGATCCTCAATGGTCTTGGTGCTGTTCCCTACAAACAAGTGACAGAAATCACCAATTATTGAAGATTCACTTTTTTTTTTTTTAGGGATGTGGCCTAGTAGTGGAGCCTGGCATGCAGGATGCCTTGGTTCTTTTCCTGGGGGGATGGCAGGGTTGAGGGCCTTCTTCCCAGTGTCCTTCCAGCTCCCACAGACTGAGCTCCTAGTAGGACCCAGGCAGGGAGATGGACATTTGTGTTTTTATTTTATAGATAGACAAACTGAAGGCAGAGACTGCTGTTTGAGTCCGTGCAGACAGCCTTGAGCCTGTTAACTATGCTCTTCCTCATAGACCCCACTTCTCCCTGCACTCTAGGACACAGCAGCCCCAGCCCAGCCTCCTCCAAGACACCACACTGCTGCGTTTAATCTGCAGTGATCAGAAACAAGTCCAGGATCGGATTTACCACAGAAAAGAAAGCAAGCTGATTACGCTGGTGGCCCCAGGGTCTCAAAGCAATACAGGATAGAAATGGTATCAAGTCCCCTGGTGACATGGAGTAGGATGAAGGGGCCCAAAGACTATGAGAGACCTTAACACTGCACGGCGAGGAGGTGACAGGGATCTTAGGACTCAGCCTCCCAAGGCCAAGATGAGTACTGTTCTGTCCTGCCAGTGTAGTTGACAAGGTTCTCTCCAGGATGCTGCAAGTGACAGGGGCCCAGAGGAAGCCAGGGGAGGAGTTCTGGGAGGAGTCAGGAAGGCCAGGGCCTCCCTCTGCAGATGAACAGCAGAGACGACCTGTGCATCCTCTGGCAGGAGGCTCAAGCTCCTGTGGGGGATTCCTTGTCTGTGACCAGGACAGTGCCAGGGAAGGAAGCTAGCATGTACTGAGGCCAGGTGTTTACCTTCTGAGATCATGGATGTAGAGAATGGCACCTTAGTAAAAAAACACCCTGTTACAAGCGGGCATTACAGTGCACACCTGTCATCCAGCACTCAGCAAGTTGGAACAAGAGGACTGCTGCAAGCTCATGGCTAGCCTGGGCTATGAATTCCAGGCCAGCCAGGGTTCTGCAATGAGACCTAGTCTCCAAAAAAATAAAGTCAGGACAGGAAAGAAAAGGAAAAGAAAAAAGGAGAAGAAAGGCAGCTGGGAGGAGTCCATGGCACTGGAGGAAGGAGGCAGAGAGCAGCTGAGCAGGTTAAGCGGTGGCCAGGTGTAACCTCACACCTATGCTTTTAAATGAAAGCAGTGAGAGAAATGCTGATGCCTGCAGTTGAGGTTTGTGTGCAGGGAAGACTCGGGGATGGAGTTTGCCATTGCGTTTGCCCATGCCTGTGTCATTATCTATGCTAAGGGCTACACGGGTGCCGGCAAGTCACAAAGATCTATAGCAGGGACCTCATAGCTTCTTAGAGCCACAAAACCAAAGTGCAAACTATCAGACAGGAAATGAGTGTGGGGTACCACACAAGACCAGGTTAACACCCCCCTCCCCCATTTAGGGGATTGGGAATGGTTTTCCATATGAACCAGATCTATGGGAGACAACAGACCTGAGCTGCAGAACTGGACTGAGGTTACCCCCTTCTTGCCATGCTGGCTTGTGTGGGCCTCATCACCTGACCTATAACATAGGGCATGATATCTACTTTCTAGGGTGGCCAGGAGGTGGAACTGGAGCCCACTGGATGAAGGAGACCGATGTGGGGTGCACCATGGGAAGGTGGGTGGGGAGGCTTGGTGACGGGTGATTAGGAAGCTGTCACTAAGATAGATGCAGCTGGCACAAGGGCTGTCACAGGCTGGAGGCACAGGGTGGAGAGAGAAAAGGAAAGAGTACGGAATAGCAGCTGACGGAGAAGCTGAGGTTGGAGGGCAGGCGAGGAGTGTGGCCAGGCCTGGAGCCCTCCCCTCCCTCTTCTGCAGTAAGCCCGTGACTCATCCCGGGCCTCCATCCATGAACATCCCCTGACAGCGCTGCCTCTCCAAGCCAAGCCGGCACTGGAATCAACATTTATTTTGCAGCCACCCACACACCCGAGTCAGGTCTGGATTTATGCCAGGAGAAGCGTAATTTAGGTCTGCAGGGGGAGGGACAGCTGGAGTACACACAGGCAGAAGTTAGGCACGCATATACGGGCCACACAGTAGGCCTGGTGCAATTCCATACAGGGAGATGAGGGGAAGCCCTGGGCACGAAGTAGAAGGTCACAAGCCCATGTATTCATTCCACCCTCAGCCTCACAGTCTGCAGAGGGACACGCACTCGGGAATGAAGGGGTCAGTGAAGGAGGAGCAGGAGGAGGCTGGGGTCATGTAGTTAGAACATGTGCACTGTGGGCTGATGGGTCTCCAGGTACCAGATGCTAACAGAGGAAGGGTCTAACTAAGAGAGCCTGGCTGCCACGGGCTGCAGAAAGGTAAGCAGGGAACCTGTAAAAGACAGAAGTCAGAAGCAGGCAAGGACCAGGAGATGGCCTGGGGAGTGGGTTCCTGGAGGAAGGCAGGCTGACAGATGCATCTGGGATGCCCAGAGAGGAACTGGGCATTTCTTCTTCTATCTGGATCATGAAGGATGTGGCACTTTCTTCAGGGAGGGGCTATAGGTGTTGGCTCTTACTGTGTGTGTGTCTAGATGCTGACATTGCGAGGTATGGGTGTAGCCTAAATGACAAATGACTTTGCTGTCTATGATCTTTTATCAAGAGAATGCCTGTCCTTCTGTGGAGGTGGGAGGGTTTCCTCCTGGCTTTCCTAGCTGTAGAATCTGAGGGCCCTTGAGGCAGCCTGAGGGCTGAGTTAGCTCAGCTTCTGGTAGGCGTAGAGGGGCTGGGTTTACTGGGGAGATAGTTCAATCTATCAAGAGCTTGCTCTGCAAGCATGGGAACCTGAGTTTGGATCCCCAGAATTTGAATGAAGAGCCAGGCACAGCTATGGGCACCTATAACCCCAGTGCTGGGGAGGCGGAGTCAGAACAATCCTGGGGCTTGCTGGCCACCTAGTCAGGCCAAATGAATGAACTGCAGGTTCAGTGAGAGGCCCTGTCTCAAAAAATAAGGTGGAAGGGTGATTGTGGAGGACTCCCAACACCACATGTGGTTCGCGCGCGCTCACGCACACACGCACGCAACCACCTTACAACAGAAAGTCAGGCGGAGTAAGGAATAAATGTACCTGGGCACAATACTCCACAGTTCACAAATCCCTTCCCAGGCCCACCACCATTGGATTCTCCCTACCAGGAGACTGCACTGGCCCAGCACAGACTGCACACGCATGGCTCTTGTTCTCATCATGGCCCAGAGCCAGCGCTGGTGGCAGCAGGTTGGACTGTTGCCCTAAGGAACACAGTGCCCGTCCCGGCACTCTACGTTATTTTACTTAATCCTGACTGGTCTGTGGTCAGCATTAGTAATATCACAAGTGGGGAGGCAGAGGCTCAGGGAGATTCAGAACAATTTCCAAGCATTGCTTCTCAGAGCCTGCACAGCCACTTGTGCGGTCAGCTGTGTGTCATAGCACCTTCATGGGATGGCTCAATAACAACAGACTGGGAATATTCAGTATTCCGAGGGTTGGTGAGATGGCTCAGTAGATAAAGGTGCGGGTCAGGAAGCCTGCTGACCCTAGTGCCATGCCTAGAACCCCCGTGGCAGAAGGAGAGAACTGACTCCTGCAAGATGTCCTCTGATCTACATGCAGGCACACGCGCGCGCACGCACGCACACGCGCGCGCACACACACACACACACACACACACACACACACATAAATAAATAAATAATAAAATAATAAAAGTTGGCTTTCTTTCTCCCAAGGCTTGGGGAGCACTGTAGGATGTAAGAGCTAGGAATGCTACGAGACACATTCATAACTCAGGGCAGCAATGGTCACCTGCACACAGTTAAACCCATTCCGGCAGGCAGCACTAATTCAATGCAGTGGGTTACAAAATACAACAAAACCCAACCAAAGGATGTGATGCTGGGAGGCAGGAGTGTTAAGGGATGTCTGTGGAGAGTTAGGGATTAATATGATCAAGATATATGTGTGTATGAAATTGTAAAGAATTTTTAAAAAAAAACTATAGAGAAAAAGATATTTTTTGCTTTAGTTCAAAAAATTGTTTTGAAGGTTAATGGGGGATGGTGGGCATGGGGACTCACACTTATATTCTTAAAACTCAGGGGATTGGTGCAGAGTGGCCATTAATATAGGGCCAGCCTGGGCTACTCAGACTCTTGTCTCAAAATAGCAAACAAAACAAAAACAAAAAACTGTGGTACACCTCTGTGAGCCCAGAACTCTGGACACAGAGGATTTCTGTGAATTTGAGTCCATTTTGGTCTACATATTGAGTTCCAGGCTAGCTGAGGCTAGTAAAACCCTATCTCAAACAAACAAACAAACAGACAGACAGACAGATAATCTCCACAGCCAAACCAAACAACAGCAATTAAAATAAAAATAAAAGATGAAGCTTAAGGTGCCCCCCTCCCCCCAGCTACATACTGAGTACATTGCTAGTATGGTGTACTTAGTATGGTGTACTTGAATCATGAGGAGGAAGTGGAAGGAGGAGACAATTAGGGTGAGAAAAACCATTCTGTTATCAGGTGTGTGTGTTACGTGCTTAGGCCTAGATGGTTGCATCTGTGCTGAACGCAAGTGAACTCTTTTTTCCTTGTCATTATCCCCTAAACAGCACAGCATACCAGCGACTCATACAGCATTTACATCGTGTTAGGTATTATTATACGTCATCTAGAGATGCCTTAAGTCATATGGAGGACGTGTGGGCTGTGTGCACTACATCTCTTTATATAACTCCCCACAGAGACCACGGCATGACTATAAAAGCAACTTAAAAAGCAGGCTGGAGACAGGTGGGATGGTCCTGTCCGAGGACTCAAGAAGCTACAGCAGAATGATACGGAGTTCAAGGCTAGCTTGGGCTACATACTTAATTCTAGGACAGCCTGGACTATTTAGCCGGACTGTCTCAAACAAATAAAATAAAACAAAAACTCCAGTCTGCTATGGAGCACTGAGCCCTGGCTGAGTGGAGTCTAGTCTCTGACGCGCCTGCTTGGCAGCCTCTGAGAACAACAACCAATGCCCGTGAGTGTTTGCCAGTATTGACTTTGGTAACTCCACGGCCACACAGCTGGTTCCTGGAGGAGCTGTCTCCTTGGTGCCAGTTCTTAAAGAGGCAGGAGATGGCTCAGATAAAAACACTTGCAGCCTAAGTTTAATCTGGAATTTGATCCCCACATGCCAAGATGGAGGGAACTGACTCCCCAAAATTGTCTTCTGGTATGCTAACCCCCAAACACACACACACCATGAAAGAGATGTTGCCATATGCGCCCTGCTAGGATTCAGGAATGTTTTTGCCCAAACTGGAATAACTTGAAGGCCACCCACACCCATCTTGGCAGGTGAGATCTGCCAGCAGATGTCCCAAGAAGCCCGTGGCACCAGGAAGCAATGGCAATCCTACTAAGTCCCCAGATGCAAAGCCCATAGCAAGACTCCACTGAGGGAAGGGGTCGGCCCTGGCCAATTTGACCGTCTCTATCAATTCCTTGAGGTTCAAATCCTGAGTGTCCCTAGGGAAATGGACACCTTTCCCCACTGGTGACCAACTCATTCAGATTTACAGAGGACAGAGTCTGCTTTGCCTTTTTTTGAGACCTGGGAATATCCTCAGAACCTACACACAGTAGGTACTCCACAGTCCCCACACTAACACCCTCTGCGTAGCAGCATCTGAGTGACATCTCTCTGGTGCTTGCCTATGTCTTTTTGCTTCTGATACCCTCCACCTTCCTCCGCTCTACTCTAGTTTTCAGTAGGAAGGAAGTGGCCTATTCCATGACAAACTCAAGGCCTGAGGACAGGGATGGGCCCTACCTCATGGGGCACCGCCATTCACACAACTGGTCCAGGTCAGTATTCGGCACCCTGTGCCTACTTTGCTAATGATAAATTCAATTCACAAACCCAATCAACAAACCCAGACAGGGGTATGAGGCATGCCTATGGGCCAGGGCGGGAGTAAAGGAAGGACCCACAGGCCTGGCAGTAGTTGTGTGACATCCTGGACAACCCCTTCTCTCATGTGTCCTCCCTACAGGAGCCCCAGCTTCCCTCCTCCTTGCAAGCAGGACAGACTGAGTGTAGCCTCTGTTGCCCACGCTCCCCAGGTCACAGGACCTCTAGGGTAGCATCTCCAGGGTGGTAGAGCTGACAGAGGCCTTCCTTCCTTCAGGAGGGAATGACTTCCAGTCAGCAGGGTCCTCTCCACCTGGAAAGAGCTGGCCTCAGTCTCTGCCAGCTGCTGCCCCCTCCCTGACCCCATGTCCAGATGACCTCTAGTACCACAGTAGACCACAGCCCAGGCACTGTCCAACTTCCCTTGTCTCCACCGCATGATCAGGGGCCATCCACTGCCTCCTGCACTGGGCTGTGTGACCTCTGCCCTCCTTCTGGAAGGTCACTATTCTTTGCCAAGCAGACTTTGCTGGCCCTTTGCCTCTGGCATCCCCAAGCATCAGGTCTTGCTGCTATCCTACTGGGTTCCTTCAGGGAAGCCATCTCTGCAGCCACCACACTCACCTCTGCAGAGGTCCTTGAGCTACCTCACCCCACACCCACTACTGCTTTAGGTGTTGACTGTCCGTCAACCATGACCCTTGTCTAAACTCCATGGCCCATTCCTGAAGCCATGCTCCATTTTCAGCTTTGTAGATTAAAAAACTTTTTTTAGGTGAACATGGATGGCGCCACACTCTTTTCTTTTGAATTTAGAAAGACAAAGATGGCAGCCCCGCTGTCCCTCAAGGAGCAGCAGTAGAAGGGTAACTACCACAGCTCGCTGGTTAAGATGTGGTTAACATTACCTGAGGGATGAAAGAGGGAGGGGGTGGCTAAGTAGGGTTTTGTAAGTTGTATAGGAGTCCAGCAAGTGGCTTAACAAGAATACTTACTTGAAAAGGAGGGAACCTGGATTTGTAATAATCTGCAGACAGGGCACATGCCTGAATGAGCCTGGAGTCAGGGCCGCCCAGGCCTCAGTGAGGGTGGCCCTGCATCTGGCCCTATCTGGACCACACAAGAATGGAGTCAAGTACTCAGGAGATGCACTACCAAGCTAACCAAGCATCTATCAGGAGGGCCCATCTTCATCTTAGGGAAACAGGCCTGCATAGAGAGAACCCAGTAGGAACCCAAACAGAATGCTCGCTAGCTCCCAGGTGATGCTTTATTTGGGGAGGGCCATCTAACGGAGTCACTCAGCCACCGTACCAGGTCCAGCCGATATGGGGACAACTGCTTCTGCAGTGTGCCAGTGTGGTAGGGGATTCACAGCTAGACAGCTGTCGTGTAAAACGTGACTTGGCCTTCTTGCTTGAGTTCAGTCCAAGTGAGGGTCTCATGGCTTCACCAAGGGACCTCTGGGCCAGGAGGACTGACAGCAGGCTCCCACTGAAGAGAGAAGTTAGGAGAATCTGCATTCACCTCTGAACTGTCGGTACCAGCCCCAATTCAGGCAAGGCAGAAAAGGAACTGTCCCGGGGCCTTGCTGGACTTCCCCTGGCTGGAGGATTTGGGGTTCCTTATCTGTGACAACAGACATGTCTTGTCCAATGGGGACCTTTCCAAACTTCCTGCCCTCTCTGAAGGGGGCTAGCACACACCAGTGTCTGAAGAGGGAAGTCTATGCACACAGAGCAGCAGAGGGGGAAGCCTCACAAACCTACTTCTCTAACTTCTCCCACCCCTTGAAAACAGAGGCGCTA
The DNA here is from genome assembly GCF_011762505.2 of Arvicanthis niloticus. Taxonomy (NCBI): domain Eukaryota; kingdom Metazoa; phylum Chordata; class Mammalia; order Rodentia; family Muridae; genus Arvicanthis; species Arvicanthis niloticus. The sequence goes on along the minus strand of NC_047658.1, from coordinate 51,649,645 downwards.
TTCAAAAGGAAAAAGAATTAAAAAAAAAAAAAAAAAAGGCAAAAGAAAAGAAATGAGGAACTGAATAGAAGAAAAGGGAGGAAAAAAGAGCGAGAAGAGAGAGAGAGAGAGAGAGGTCCCCAGGGAGGTGGGGGTGCCCAGAATGAAAGGCAGGAGTGAAGGGAAGGAGAGCAGAGACAAAGCAAGGGGGAGAGAAAGACAGAGCTTGAAAGAGAAAACGTTCCGGCGTGAATGCAGCGTGCAGGGGAGACAGGAGCCTTGAAAAAGAGCAGCCTGAAGCAGTGACCCCTCATTCACACATGGTGCCAATCACAGGGACAATGTGAACGCTTTCGTCTTTTCTCCTTCTCTCCTTCCTGGGGGTGGAAAGGCTGGGAGCTGCACGTTAATTTCTGAAACTGTGAGAATACACTCCCCTCAAGTGCTCCCTTATGATGGCCCAGAAGCCATAGGTCCTAGTACAGGGTTGGCTGGCCCTGCCCTCAGCCTGGGCCCTGGCTGTGGTCTCCCCTTATGAGGTCCAAGCTGAGTTGGAGCCCACGGTGAGATGTGCCTCTTGGGCGGTCCTTGCTAATGAGTGGCTGGGAACCTGTGAGCACTGTCCCAGGATGCAGGAGCACAGAGGAGAGGGCCTGAAGAGCAGCTGCTTCCCTGAGCCCTGTCTACCTACTCCAGATACAGAGCGTCACACAGAGAGATGGTGGGCTGTCTAGGGTCACTGTGCAGAATGACAGAAACAGCCAGACAGCTAAGAAGGTTGGCTAGGTCTTTACACCAGATGCAGGATCCATGTCTCTTAGGATGGAAAGGCCCTGTGGGCAGAGGTTTGCTCTTCATGCACCGGAGAGCTATACATTCCTGAGTCACCCAAGACCTAAAGGCAGAAAGAGTAAGAGTTGCCACGGTGGGTGTAGAGTGTACAAGCCCCAGCAACTGGAGGCAGAGGCAGAAGTTTCAGTTGAGCACAGGAGTCTAGGTCAGTCCAGGCAACACAGCCACTACCTACTCTTAGTAGAAGGGAGGGAGGCAGGGAGAAGAAAGCATGGCTGGCCTGGGCTTGGATAGGAACCTCCCTCTTCCCTGCAGCAGGCCACTACTATACACTGGGCAGTGCCTGGGCGGTGTCCAGCTCCAGGGTGAGACAATGCTCACACACTGGTAACCAAATGGCTCTCCACCTGTCCTCAGAGATGGCAGGTGAATGCCCTGCCTCCTCTTCTTTGTCTTGTCTTCTCTCCCTCTTCCTAGCTTCCAGGACCCAATGAGTCATAAAACCTGGAACGGGGTCACCTTTCCACAATGGCTTCCGATCATCCTAATGCCAGGTATTGAGAAGTGCTGGGAATGGAGAGGCTTCAGGAAAAGACTGACTGGCTTATTGATTGATTGACTGATTGACTGACTGAACAAGCCTCTGCCCTCCTCTCTATCGGACGTGTGGTCTACGCAGAGCTCAGCACTGTGGGCTGGGATTATAAAGTGAGGAAGACCAATGGGACCTGTCGATGGTGGAGGCCAGTCAGGGTGGGGGAAGGGATGAACAGGCCAGGAAAGAAACCCTTTCCTTACCATGGCCACCAGGAAACACTTAGTTGGAATAGGCCCAGAAGGGCTCCGAACCTCAAACCCAACAAGGAAACTATCAAGAGAAAGGACATGAGGCAGATCCAGGCTCACAGGGTAGAAACTTGATGGAACCATAGACTACACCTAATTCTTGTACTTCTTTGTGACATGTAAATGCTGGCATATATTTGATGGCCGTCTCTGAGTGCTGGCTAGCTCCCATGCACTCCTAGGGTGGTAGTGAGCAAGATCCTCATGCCACAGTGGAAGCAAAATCGAGAAAACTGCTAGCCACACTACGGTGAAGCTGTCTGGGAAGGAGAGCAGCAGAGGCCTGGGAATCAGAGAAGCATGTGCAGAGGGGGCTGCATGGAGTCATTCTAAGTAGTATGTTAAACAGTAAAGTAAGGTCATTTTTTTTATTTGTAGGATGAGTGTGATCCCAGCATGTGGGCGGGTAGAGACAGGAAGCTGGAGGTGTCAGGATCATCCTTGGCTACACAGTGAGTTCAGCCAGGCCTAGGCTACAAGTGAGGCCCTCCCTATCCTCAACAAACAAATAGAACAGGGCTGGGAGATGGCTCAGAGGGAGTGTCTGCTGTGCAATCATCAGGATCTGAATTAAAAATCCTAGGAGCTGGGCATGTCACTTGGACCTGGAACCCCATACTGGGGTGAGGGGACAGAGACAAGAGGATCCCTTGGGCCTGCTGCTTGCCGGGTTCACTCTTGGCTTAGTCAAGGAAATGGCTCTGTCAAGGAAATAAGGTAGACCGCCGGGCAGTGGTGGCGCACGCCTTTAATCCCAGCACTTGGGAGGCAGAGACAGGCAGATTTCTGAGTTCGAGGCCAGCCTGGTCTACAGAGTGAGTTCCAGGACAGCCAGGACTTGAAAAAAACCAATAAATAAATAAATAAATAAATAAATAAATAACAAAGGAAATAAGGTAGATAACGGTAAAGCAGAACACAGCATGCTCCCTGGCCTATGTGCCTAGATGTGTGCACACGAGCACACATACCACATACACACAGGAGCACACACACATACCACATACATACACACAGGAGTACACACACGCACACACCCTGCATACATACACAACACACAATACATAATTAAGAACAACAAAGTTCCCCTTTGTTTTGAAAAGGCCTGCTGACAGGTTGCACTAGCATACAGCTACTTCTGAGATGACAGAGAAAAATATCCCATAATTGGGTCCGGAGCTCTTGGTATACTGGGAGGAATTTGAGACAAGGACAGAAAAATGTCATTTGGTGAGACCTGCAGCGACTGTAATCTATACTTTTAAAAATTATTATATTATTTTTGTGTGTATGAGTGTTTTGCCTGCATGTGTATCTGTACACTATGTGTGTGCCTGGTGCCCTTGGAGAACAGGAGTGTGTCAGATCCTCTGGAACTCACTGGAGCTACAGACAGTTGTGAGCTACCATGTGGGTGCTGGGAACCGAACCGGGGCCACTGGAAGAGCAGCTGGCGCTTTTACCCCGAGCCATCTCTGCAGCCCCTCAATCCCTTTTTTGAAAGAAGTAATGGAACAATCATAGCTTAGTACTCAGTTTGGCAGTGAGCAGTGTTAACCGGAAAATGTGACTTTAGGAAGAAGGAAAAAGGGGGCTGGTGAGATGGCTCAGAAGAGCACTGATTGCTCTTCCAGAGAGCCTGAGTTCAATTCCCAGCAACCACATGGTGGCTCACAACCATCTGCAATGAGATCCGATCTCCTCTTCTGGAATGACTGAGAAGAGTGACAGTGTACTCAAAAAAAAGAAGAAGAAGAAGGAAAAAGTGGTGGGATGCTATGAAGGAGATTCCTTGTGTACAAGAACATAGGCAGTGGTGGTGGTGGTGGTGTGTGTGTGTGTGTGTGTGTGTGTGTGTGTGTGTGCGCGCAAGTGTGGAAATGAGAATCAGGAGGACCTGCAGAGCTGAGGGTCGGGACACAGCAGCCAGCCATCTTTGAGCATCTGAAACAGCTTGGCTCTTCTTTAGCTTATCAACAGAGTTTAACGAACACAAATGCACATGCATTAAAATAAACTAAATTAATTAAAATAAATTTTGATTAAAATAAACCTGGACCAGGACATAGTAGCAGACACCTTTAATCCCAGCACTTGGGAGGCAGAGAGCTCTGAGTTTGAGGCCAGCCTGGTCTGCATAATGAGTTCCAGAACAGCAGGGCTACATGGAGAGACCCTGTTTTGGAAAAAACAACTAACCAACCAACCAACCAAAAGTCCTGGAATGTGGTAGTGTAGCCCTTGGAAAGTCCTGGGCTACAGGAGACCTTATGAGAGTGAGTGATGAGAGAGAGATGGGGGGAGACAGAGACACAGACAGAGAGGGGGAGGGAGGGAGGGAGGGAGGAAGAGAGGGAGAGAGAGAGAGAGAAAGAGAGAGAGAAAGAGAAAGAGAGAGAGAACCAAGGAAAAGATTTGTAATGGAGTTGCTCTTGAATTAATCCTTGGTCACTCTCAACCCCTTGGGCTATCCAGAAGAGAAGGAGAAGGGGCTGCCTGCAACTATCAGAGAGGCAGACAGACCTCATTGGCTCCTGTCCAAGGCAGCACAATGAATGAGATGAGCCCAGAAGAAGGAGATGGGGAAAGCCTACAGGGTGGGCTTGTGTTCTCAAAGAGATTGGAGCACAGGGTGTCATCCTGGAAGGATGCAAGACCAGAGACCACACTGGGACAAGATCCTCAGGAATGCTGGAAGGAGGACTAGCGACACTGTGGCTCTCTCAGTGGCAAGTGCAGAAGGTCAGTTGTCACATGTGTGCCTGAGGTCTGGGTTTCCTTACAAGCCCAGAGGAGCTTGCTTGCTCACTTGGCATCATGGCTACTGTGCCTAAGAGGCTCTGGTTCTCTGGGCCTCACATTCACACGGGTACCTTCTCCCTTGCCAGCAAGTCAGCTGGGGCTGTAATGGTCCCGTCTTTTAAGTTTGATGCATACGTAGTGGCTTTTCCATTTGAATAATGTCTCCTTTCCACCAAAGGAGTAGAGAAATGTAGAGTGCACCAAAGATCCCAGGAAGTGTAGAAATGTCAGGCAGCACCTCCGTGTCCTTCATGGGACACAGCCCTGACCAAGGAGCCTTTGGAGCCTGCTCTAATAGGTGTGGCCATGTAGCTTCCTGGATCTCGGCTTGTGCAAGGTGCAGGTTGGAAGGAGGAGCAGGACACGGAAGGGGTGTGGCAGCTGATGGCCATGGCAAGGGCAGGGTTAAAGATGCAAAGTCGCCTAATGAGGCATAAAGGGTAGGTACCCCACAGTACCTGGGTTTAGTCACTGAAGCTCAAAATTACAGCTAGATTGCATTAGATGCTAGATTGCATTAGATTACACCCAATAGTCTCAGGCTCAGGGCTGTGCTGGGGTGACTCTTCCCCGCCCCCAGCTGCCCCTGCAGGGAGTCCTACCTTGTGTCATACGGCTGGGCCCTGTCCACTTCTGGATGTAGGCTGGGCTTCAACCTCTTAAAACCCTATCCATGAAATGAAGAGAGCACACGTCCAGCCATCCAGGTTGGCTATGGACCCAGCAAGATAACCTTTCCAGTCAGCTGGCCCGGCTATAAATAAGTGAACTGAAGCAGGAGATAGCATTCCATGACTCAGGAGGTAAAAACAAAGGCCATGCCTCCAATGGCAGATCCCTTCCCCTCAGATTTTCCTGGATACAACGAAATGGCATTCAGCTGAGTTGTGAACCAGTAAACAACTTGAAGGTATTCAACCTGACGAATCCAGAGTCCTCTACAACACAACATAGACTCTTCAAAGACAATGTCACACATACACGCACACACATCCCCCCCACCCCCAGAACAGGGGGACTGGTCCGAGTTCAAAGCTAAAGAAACAAATGTACAGCACGGATAGGAAAGAGGTACAAGAGACATTTTCAGAGAACGGGGAAAATTTACACAGGATGATGTAATCGACGGTGTCCCTGAGTAACCATGATTTGTAGGTGTGATCAAGATTCCAGGTGGGAAACCCTGGCTCTGAGAACAGCGAATATGTCAGGTGGATCTCTGTGACAGAGCTTCACCCGTCAAATTCGGCAATTTTACAATAAAACCTTAAGAGTAACCAGGCCTTGTGGGCAGGTTGTGACTTGTTCCTTGGGTCTGCAGGGCCTGGCTTTAATTTCTTCTCTAGTTTGCCCATTTGTGGAGAGCAACGGTGTGGTAAGCAGACCACAGTGTTTCCAGTTTGCACGGCGGATATCAGAAATGCTACATGGACCAAACAGTGGGGTGGCTAGGCATGAGTGCTCAGACTGGCCAGGGCAGCAGGTGGCCAGGGCCTGGCCAGCACAGCTGCTGCAGGCAGAGAGGAAGTCACAACGTGGGCATGGCTTGGTAGCTCTGGTGCTCAACTCAGCATGTAGACTAGCCACCTAGGCTTGCTGGGGTGAGCCCAAGCCCTTAGCTGCCTCCTCTCTGGGGGGCAGCACCTCATCTCCCATGGCCCATCTCTCATAACGTGGACAGCCTGTCCCTATCCCTGTACTCTGTTTTGGACCCACTGTTCTGTGGGGTCCTTGGAATTTTAAGGGCAGGAACCACAAATGTCAGGTCAGAGTTTATCCCCACCTTACTACTGCAGGGAGATGGTGGCGAGTCTGCAAAAGCAAGCTTTCCCCAGAGGTGGTTTTTGGTGGTAATCGGGTCTCAGCCTTTCCCTTCAGAACAAGGGTTCTTTCAGCTGATTCTCTAGGGAACCCTACCCAGTTTAGAGCTCGCCCAGTGTTCTGAGGCAAAGCAGTCTTCCCATCGGCATCGTCCCAATGCCCGCAGCCATGGGTAAGTCCTGAGGCAGCTGGGCTACCTTCCCAAAGCCTCAGTGGGGGATTTCCAGTGAATGCAGCCACCTAGACTGGGCCTACTCCAGACCCCAGTAAGTTTGAAATGCCCTTCAAATAACTGAAAGTGAACTTGAGAGCCCTGCTCTCTGTCCCACCACCCAGTGCCCTTTCTCTTCCTGCCTCTCAAGAGCCCTCCCATCTGTTCAGCCTGCCCTGCACCCTCACCTTATTGTGCTGTGGCCTCCCAGTCTCCACCTCCCCTGATACCAGCATTTTTCAGAGATTCAAGTGTCTTTTTAAGGAACACAAGTCACTTCTCCAAGAGGGAAGACAGAGTTTCCTGTTGTGTGGAACTGGGTACAAGAGCTGGAGAAAGGGTCACTAAGAAGCCAGCACCTTGGTCTTGCTAAGAACCTGGATACCATCCTCAGGAGAGTTTTAGGCAAGAAAGTCACATAACATTGTGACAGACAGACAGACAGACATGCACGCATGCATGCGCACTACAAAGGATGACACCCGGAGCCCTGTCCGCTAGGTAAATGTCCTATCACTGAGCACCATGCACAGCCTTGCCACGAATGTTTGTTGGTTTTGTGAATTTTGTTTTTCAGAGAGCCTCACATAAGCCCTGGATCACTTCCAACTGGCGGCAATCCTCCTGTGTCCTCCTCCCAAGTGCTGGTATTATAGGTCTGCACCATCATGCCAGATGCCATGCACGTTCTGAAGATTTTGGGGAACGGGGCAGTATCCCGACTTCTTGACCTTTCACATGCCCTGCTGCAGCCCCAGCTGCAAGGCCTGCATGGAAGCTGCCGCTCCTGAGAATGATGGCCAGGTCTGTTCTGTCACCGGGGAATGGGACAGGCTTTCTTTCCACTGTGGCCAGTAGGGTTGACAGCTGAATGCAGGGAGGAGGTGGTGAGGAGCGCTAACAATGAGAATTCATTCCAGGCTCCCAATGGGCAGAGACCATCTGGACAGACCCAGAGGCCACCAAAGGGACGCCCCTTGGTGAGGAAGACATTCACTCCAGCCACTTCAGAGAAACCCAAGGAGCCCAGTGTCACTAAAAAAGAACATTAAAATGGAATGGTGCCAGATGAATGGCTGGGAAATGTTACACATCAATCCGGTCAAGGGTTTTCCCCCTTAGATAAAGCAAAGGAAAGAGAAGACTGAAATGGAGGAGGGAGGGGTGGGGGAGGGGGAGGAAGAGAAGCAGAGGCTGGGAGGGAAGCTAGGAGAGGAGGGAGGAGTCTCAAACTCTGGAGTTTACAGAGAAGGGGGGTGGGGAGAAGACAAGGAGAGAACAGGAAGAAGCTGAAGTTCTTCCCCCTTAGAAATAAAAGTCACTAGAACAAAGCTGCCCATGGCCCAGCTTTGGGTAGGCCCAGGGTGGGGAGGTCAAACTCCTACCAAAGACAGGCTCCACCGGGCCTGCTGTGCCTCTGGGTGGGCTGCTGGCACCACCACCTAGGGCCCTCGCACTCAGAAGGCCTGCTCTTGGCCTCACATTCTGCATGACTGTCCTGAAATTCTTACTCATTTTCAAACATAGGGTCCATGTTTCTATTTGTCACCTGGCCCTGAAAATTATGCAGCCACTCCTGGCTGACCTTTCCAGAGGACATTTCTGCAAGCAGAGCAGGAGGGTGGCTGTGAGCGGCCCGGGCTACTACTAGATGTTTGCTAACCAAACACTAGTCTCTGTGCTGTTGACTCAGCCACCAGGTATTAGGAAACGCAGGGCTTCACCCCACAAGCTGAGGATCTAGGCCTGATTCAGCTGTGGGTGCTAGCTAGACTTGCTGGGAAATTCACACTAAATGGGCCTGACCTGTCCCTGCACACAGGAAGCACACATTACACTAAGCCTGTGGGGAACACCATGCTGTCTGGGAGACCTGCCTCAAACAGTGAGCTCACTACAGTCAGTGGGAGCAACTGGGCAAGCCTGTCCACATCCTAAGCAGTGGGCTCCTCTGATCAGTGGCAATGCATCAGGAAGCCACAGCTCCATCACTACTGCACTGTGGTGTGTGGGGTGTGTGTGTGTGTGTGTGTGTGTGTGTGTGAAGACCACAGCTTCATCTGGCAGCTCCCTCACCTTTGAGAGTGGGGCCATGGCACTATCCCAAGGTATCCCATCTCTATCTGGTTCTCCATCAATGTACAGGCCAATCCCACCCCAATCCCCAAGACCAAAGGCAGAAGCCCCCCAGACCCATTTCCCCCTTGGCCAACAGGGAGCCCTGGGGCCTCTGCCATTAGTTCCTCTGAGAAAGCAGCAGTCAGCAAGGCTACTCAAACGGCCCCTAGAATAGTAAGTCTCAGGCAGGTGTGCAAAGGAAACACCTGCAGGCAAAACCTGGAGCAGCTGGATCCCAGGTGAGCAGAAGAAAGCCAGGTTCAGTAGGCCTGCCAGCGTGTCACTGGCCCAAGGTGACAGAGCAGGACTCTTAGGAAGTGGTGAGGAGAGTAAGCTCCAAATCTGATGAGGCAGAGTCTACAGAGGAAGCCGGCCCAGTGACCAGGCTCCCCTCGAAGCTAGGGAGGGCCGTCCAGGAACTGAGTTAATCAACAGCTGCTTCCTTACAATCATTGCTGCCACCAACACCACAGCCATGGCCCAGGAACACACACAAGAACTTGGAAGCAGGAGTGTGCTGGCAACTTCCCACAAGCCAGTTTTCAGATAACGTATAAACACAAGGATTTCTCCTTCTGTGGACCCCAGACCTAGATCATGTACTACTGCGTTAGTACTGCACACCAGAACCCCTCCGGGAATGTAGTCATTTTCATTCTAAACTCAGGCAGGTGGATGGAGACCCAAGGTCACACAGCAGGAGTCTAAAGGCCACCTCAGACTTTCTTGCTCCACCCAGGGCTCACCTCAGTGTTCAAAGCCCATCTCAAGTGAACAAGGCAGAAGAGCTCAGAGTGGCCTGAGAGCCAGTCCCTCTGGTGCTGGGAGTGGGACTGCAGATGGCAGAAGAGGGGGAAGATCCTCCCGCCTCTGCCCCTTCCCACTTTTCCTGGTCCGCACACCCACCCGCCACAGCTTCTCAGGCTCTCTGAAGCAAAGAGTCAGTTGTGTTTCTTGGCCAACCTAACAAATGAGCAGTTCTTAGTTCTGAGGCCTGTCACATGAAGTCAGTGGTGTCTACACTGGGCTACTGATCATTGTCATGGCCAACTATGTGAGTTTCTTAATATTATATTTGTATCCATTCTCATTCTCCATCCCAAGCTGGGATCTGAACTTAGGGACTGCACTGGGCGAGGCAACCGCTCTCCTGCAGATCTCCACCCTTCTGAACAACACTCTGGTAGTTGTGCTTAGCTTCTGGTCCTTGACCTGTATGTACTTCTGTGTACACTGGCTAAGAATGAAGAAGGGACGTTTACAAATTAAAAAACTAAAATGCAGACTTGTCTGGAGACGCGACATCTGCTGTTTCAGCTACTCCTCTTGGGCACAAGAGTCCCAGGGCAGCTTAGGGAACATGGCAATGGCTCATCTCAAAACTAAAGAAAATTAAGATTAAAATGTAGACTCATCAATTTCATCCCAATTCCTCTAGTCTCAGATACGAGAACTTCAAATGTCCTCCCACTCCTTCCTTCCCTCCCTTTCTTTCTTTTTTTTTGAGACAGGGTCTCATACAGCATTGAGTTCCTCCTACCTCCACTCCCCCATCTCCTCTGGTGGGATTACAGGTGTCATGTCCAATTTAAACAGTACTAAGGATGGAACCCACGACTTCTATGCTAGACGAGCAATCTACCAACTGAGACCAGATAGTCTCCTTTTCTTTTCCTTCCTTTCTGGGTTTTTTCTTCTTCCTCCTCCCCTTCTCCCCTCCCCCTCATCTTCCTCCTCCAACAGGGTTTTTCTGTGGACTGACTCTGTAGACCAGGCTGGCCTCAAACTCAAAGATTCCCCCTACCTCTACCTCCTGAGTGCCGGAATTAAAGGCATGTGCCAGCACTTCCTGACTGATATTTTCTTTTCTTTTCTCTTTTTTTTCTTTTCTTTCTTTCTTTTTTTTTTTCTTTTCTTTTTCTTTTTTTTTTTTTTTTTGGGGGGGTTTTTCGAGACAGGGTTTCTCTGTGTAGCCCTGGCTGTCCTGGAACTCACTCTGTAGACCAGGCTGGCCTCGAACTCAGAGATCCACCTGCCTCTGCCTCCCAAGTGCTGGGATTAAAGGCGTGCGCCACCACCGCCCGGTGATATTTTCTTTTCTTAGCACTTCTTTTTTTATAAGTGTATAAACATTTTGTCTATATGCATGACTGCACACAACATGTGTGTGCCTGGTACCTGCAGAGGCCAGAAGAGGGCATCAGACCCCCTGGAACTGGAGTTAGTGTTCTGAGCTGCCATATGGGTGCCAGGAATCTCCCAGGACCTCTGGAAAAGCAGCGAGTGTTCTCAGCCACTGAGCCATCTCTCCAGTTCCGTTTCTTTAATATTTCAAACACACACAGTTTTTAATCAGTCTTGGATGGGAGCCATTTAATTTTCCAAAGTCATCTTTTTGTCTCTTTCTCTTAAAAACAGAAAGTAATAGCCAGGTGTGAAGGCACCTGCCTTTAATCTCAATCACATGCGGGAGGCAAGCAGCCATAAGTAGGCAGATCTCTGAGTTCGAGGCCAAGCCGGTCTACATATCAAATTCCCAGGTCAGGGGTGGGGAGAGGGGAGGGGAGGGAGGAAAAAATATATTTACTTTTCTTAAATATTCTTGGAATTTATTTAACTATAAGTGGCTTGCTAAGCTCCATGGAGCAAAGGTTTGAAGAGAATGAATTCACCTGAGCTCCACGGTTAAAGCATGTAATCCTTAATCACTGGGCTTTACCAGATGATAACCAGGCAACTGCAGGTCCCACCTGGGCAGCCCTAACAGCTTATGGGTGGTCATAGCAACTGCAGCACTCAAGACTCACAGGGCATTTCAAGACAGAGACTTGGTCCCACTTGGATCCAGAATACCTGGGGCTGGGTCCAAGCAATGGTAATTTCATAGTCCCTCCCACCTCCCACCAGGTATAATAAACACTGTGGCCTCTGGAGATGCACCCACTACCCAAGAACCAACCTTAACAGGACAGCTGGTAGTGTTGCGAACCCAGAGCAAAATAAACTCAAAGAAACCAAGTGGGCTTACTACACTGGGCCTAGTGCTGCTAAACCCCTGGTGTTGAATGGACAGAGCTCTCTGTTTTTTAAAATTTTCTGGGCGTCCTCAGGTATGAGTCACTTAAACTACCTGGTTTTCTCATCTCCTCAGAGATCAGATGGATGGATAAGAACACTGCTTCTCAGATATTTAAGGAGTCACTAAGGGACTATTTAAATGTAGGTTCTGGATTAGCTAGGTGGAGGGGGGTTGGTTCCCAAGCAATGCTGTACCCTCAGTCCCCCATAGAGCCCACGATTAGGTGCTATGCTCTTGTGATATCTCTGTTCCTCACAACTCAGTTCAATCCGTGTGTTGTGCTAAACTCATAACATCATTCTAACTATGAATGAAGCCGTCACTACTACCTGTGGATTGCTGTCAGGTACACAGCTCATGAGATACAGGCAAGCCATCAATTTTAATGATAGTAACTTTTCTTGGCATGTGTTTGTCACAAAACATCCCATTCAGCGATTTTATTTTATTTATTTATTTACTGGAGACAGAAACTCACTATGTAACCGGGGCTAGCTGAGAACTCACAGAAATCCACCTGCCTCTGCTTCCTGAGTGCTGGAGTGACAGGTGTTCGGTGCCATGTCCGTTCTACATTTTAAAAACATTTTTTATGTGTATGAGTGCTTTGCCTGCACATATGTCTAGTATTGCAGAAGCCAGAAGAGGGCACTGGATCTGCTGGAACTGCAGTTACAGATGATTGTGAAGCACCTTGTAGGTGCTGGGAACTGAACCTGAGTTCTCTGGAAGAGCAAACAGGGCTCCTAACTGCTGAGTCATCTCTTCGGCTTTGACTCAGCAATGTTTATAAACCTGAAAGAATGCTCTTTGCAGCTCTTTGCACTTAGAGGAATGCACTCTTGTCCTATGGGTGGTGTGGCCTTCCTTCCTGTTGGAAAGTAGACCTCACGTTCCCCACTGCTGGCCCTGCTCTGTGCCTTGCTCCCCTGGGCTTCACTGACACACTAGGTCATGTGTGGTGCGCAGCCCAACACATATGAAGCACTCTGCTAACACTGGCTGCTGTGCAGACAAGAAAGCTCTAGTGTAGAAGGCCTGTGATCTGTGGAACTTTCCTAGGAAAACCAAGACTTAAGCCAAATACCTCTTCCTTCATCATCAAAATGGAGATGGTAACAGCTATGAAGAGGAAGAGAATGGCTATAAAGGCATGTAGCCTGGCCGCTACATAATCACTTTGTGGAATTGCTATTATCAAGGGTTTTGTTTTTTTTTTTTTTTTTCTGTTTATTGTTTGGCTTTTTTTTTTTTTTTTCTTTGAGGCAGGGTCTCAGGTAACTAACTGAAGCTGGTCTTGAACTCCTGATCTTCCTGTTTCTGCCTCCTGAGAGCTGAGAATTAAAGGCAAGACTTGCTATGCCCAGGTCTCAAGTTTAAAAGTCCAAGAAGAGAGTAGACTCTAGTCCCACCTGAGCGGGAGCCTGAGCTCTGTGTACTAACATGGTGATGCCAGGTCAGCCTTCCTTATCTGTGCTTCCTTTCTCCCTCCCTGACACCCTCCCAGCACTGGGTCCCCAGGATCCCCTGAGCCACACCTCTGTGTCACACCAAATAACCACAATGCAGAGCACACCCTGCTAGACCTTTCTGGTCTGGCCAGGAGAGCTGACCCTGCAACACATCCCAGGCGTGTGCTTGCTCCCTGAGAGTTGAGCTGAGGAAGCTCTCTGCAAACATGTTCCCGGGCCAAACCCTTCTGAGAAGTTTCCCAGTGGGCACCCATCCAACACTCACATTAATTACATCCACAATATGCCAGGCGCATGCGGCTGGACACAGGAAGATACAGCAACAGCAAGGAACAGAGCGGAGCCTCCCTGCCATGACTTCACAGAACTGTGAAGTGGGCACGAGAAGCTTTTTCTATAACAACCAATGACTACAAAGAGTTTGGGAAGGAAAACCATCACTATTCCTTCTCACCCTAACCTGCCACTTGAGTTCTTTCTCCCTGGGTTCTCTTCCTGAATGTGTTTTTCCACGAATCTAATCGAGAGGTTTGTGCAATCTATTACCCTGATTAATTTCCCATCAGCAGGAGCCCCATTACATGTTCATAATCAGTCATAGCTATGGACTGCTGCTCACCACGTGCCGGCCCACCTCATTCAGACTGCTTCCAACTTGTCCAACTGCCCAAGGGACCACTTTCGTGGATCCAGTGGGGAAAGATGGAGAAGAAATGGGGAAAATTATATAATTTGATGGGGTCAGATGGGCCGAGGTTGAAAACCCACACTGTGTGAACTTAAGCAAGGTACTTAACCTCTCTGAATCTGATTTCTGTGAAATGGGCATAATGCCTTGGTGATGGGCAGTTTTAATTGGCAACTTGACACAATGGAGTACCACTTGGGAAGGATGTCTTGATAAGGGGTGGCCTAAATAAATAAGGCTGGCCTTATTTATTTATATTGGGTTAACTGAGGTGGGAAGACCACCCTGAATATGGATGACACTATTTCATGGGCTGACTCTGGATCTAATGGGAGGGCGATAGCAAGCTGAGCACGCATGCTTTGGACCATAGATGTAATGACTAGCTGTTTCAAGCTTGCCTTTAATCTCCCAGTCCTCCAAAGGTAGAGGCAGGCTTCTTAGTTTGAGGCTAGCCTGGAACTCTCTATGTGGACCACATAGTGAGTTCCAGGCTAGCCAAAGCTACACAGTGCCACCCAGTCTCAAAAAACCAAAAAGTTCCTGCCACCTTGACCCACCTACTCCCACCCCCAACATGGACTATAAATTATAATTGTGAACGACACTCTTTCTCCCTTACATCGCTTTTGTCAAAGTATTTTATCACAGTGACAAGAAAGAAAACTAAGATTCATAGATAAAGCTGTAGCATTCTGAGCTCAGGGCCTGACACAGGAAAGCATACGCTTTTTAGTTTTTGTGTGTGGTGCTAGGGATTGAAGATGAGTCTCCACACAAGGCAAGCAGCAAAGTGGCCTACTGAGCTACAACTCAGCTCTTTCTTCACTTCTACATCAGGTCACAACTGACTCCCACATACCTCCTCAAGTACGAGAAAGGTGTGTGGGGCTGCCCTCCAGCCACCATGCAACAGCTTTGCACACCAGAGCCAGATCTGAGTGTTCTGAAGTCCTCAAGAGAGGCTGCAGTGAGCTTCAGGACTCAAATGGGCGCAGATGGAGTTAGCGTGAGACAAACTAGCATCTGTCCTATGGGGTTTACAGTAAAAGTATTTCAACTTTTCAATACAATTGAAATTTTTTCATAATAAAACCTCGGTGGGAGCGAGTCTTCTCACGGCTAAGGATATGGCTTAGAGGTAAAGCTGCTAGCCTAGCATGCAGGAAGCCAAGGGTTTGATCCCCAAGCACCATAAAACAACTAAACAAGCCCCTCCCTCCACAAAAAAGAAATCAAAACCCCTCACACTCTTTCTAACTTAAGAAATAAAAATAGCATGGTACTTTAATTAAAAAGCTAGGGAAGCCGGGCAGTGGTGGCGCATGCCTTTAATCTCAGCACTTGGGAGGCAGAGGCAGGCGGATTACTGAGTTCGAGGCCAGCCTGGTCTACAGAGTGAGTTCCAGGACAGCCAGGGCTACTCAGAGAAACCCTGTCAAAAAAAAAAAAAAAAAAAAAAAAAAAAAAAAAAAAAGCTAGGGAGATGGCTTGTGGGTAAAAGTGCTTGCCACAAGGACATGAGGACCCAAGTTCAGATGCCTAGAAGCCATAATAGAGCCAGGTGTGGCAGTTTACATCTGTAACTGCTGGTGGCTGTGTCGTGAGATGGGAGGAGGAGACAGAGTCCCTGGCATGGGATACCAGAGACTAAGAGACTGTCTCAAACAAGGTGGAAAACAAAGACTAATCAATAAACACACACACACACACACACACACACACACACACACACACACACACACCAGATAAATCAAGTGCACTGTATTCCTTAACTTAGTCAACAAATATTAACTCAATGTAGAGTCTGCCACAGGCTGAACTGACTTGGTCTTTGAGTTCATCAAGATTGCCAAGGGGCAGCAATTTCTTTGTTCCAGGTATTTACTTGCTAATCATGGGGTCTAGTCACACTGTTTTCAAGTTTGTCTTCATTTTATTAAAACTTTTGTTTTGGTTGTTTTCTTATTCATTCAAAATTTTACTTTGTAGCCCAAGAAGGCTTGCGGCTATCCCCCTGCTTCAACTTCCTGAGTTGCTGGGGTGGCTTGGACCACCAAGTCTAACTAACCTTGATTTAAAAAGCAAATCAAATGTAAACTGCCAGTGGGGGCACTCAGTAGTAGCAACAATGTAGACACTGAAACAGAAGGATCTCAGGCGGCAGAGGCCACCCCGTCTCAAAACACAAAACAACACACCAGCGATCAAACCAAAAAACATCATGGACAAAAAAAAGTGAATCTGTATAGGCTCTTTGATAGAAGTAAAACATCAATCTACTCATGTATTTATGATCAAAATCTTTTCTCCATCACCTACCAGCCTCTCATTCTTTTACAATCTGAATACGGATGTTGCAAAAAAATTTTTTTCCAGAATCAAATTTGTTCCCACTCCCCATCCTTGGCTAGAGCTCTACCACAGAGCAACATGCCCAAGCTCTTGACTTTTCTGATGACTTTTTATTGGTTCTGAACTTTAGAAATCAACCCAAGCTTGAGCTGGCTTTTACTGGATTCGAGAGCAATGCTAGAGAGAGTAATGGAGACACAGGTTCCGTTGGCTGATTTCAGCACCGATGTCTGAGTGTTGCTAGTCACTTGTAACACGGGCTAGAATAGTAGCTTTAATAGGTACTTTGAATCGTGCTAAGAAGGCACCCACACTTCAGTTTGTTTCTCTTTTGGCATACTGTTTAGGTAGAAATGTAATCAATTCTCCCCCTGCACTTTTGGAGTTAATCCGGTCTTGCTGCTCTAACTCATTAGCATACCATAGTTACTATATTAAGCTTTGCTAATACTGACTATTCTTCCTTCTTGCCCCACTGGGTTGTGGTGGATGACTTGCTTAATATGTTACTGAATTCTATTTCCTACCTAGCATTTTCATTCTTCAATCTGGTCTCCTTGCCAGGTTTAATATCAGTCTTATTTTTGCTCTGTAGACTGAACGAACTAGAGACTTCTCTATCTTTTGCTAAGCCACAAAATAGTGTAATGCTATCAACACCATCACATTTGAAATTAAGCAGCAAAAGCGCCTGGGACTGCTGCTGTCTTTGGGTAGAGGAGGCATCACTCTGATAAGGATCATGATTTTTCCCCCCTCCATTAGCAACATATACATTTTCAGAGGAGCAAGCATTCAAATGGGATTTTCAAATTTAAGCCTATTGCTGTGCATTAATTTTCCATTTAAATATCTCTAAGTCTATTGAAACGTGTGCCCCCACCCATTCCTGTTCCTATGATTGTTTTCTTTATTCCTTCCATTCTCAAATAAACATGCCAGAGGTTAGTCTACTTTGTTTAAAAACGGAAATTGGCTCTTGGACACGTTCGTTAGTTTCAGTGTTTCGGTTTTGTAATTCACTTATTTCTGCCTTTATCTTTACTGGTTTCTCCCCTCGGCTTCCTCGGGGGCTGTTCTGATACACCCATCCCTCCAGGATCGCAGGCTGAATGCTTCAATTACACTCTTTTTTTCTCCCATTTTCTTTTTTATAATAAAGGCATTTGATGGTATGAGAATAGAACCAGCTGTCTTTCTCCCATAGGTTTGTTGTTTCTGTAGTATTTTGGTTCTTGATGCTTTTCTAAATATTCATCACTACACTGCTTTATTTTTTTATCTTGATCCAATAACACTTGAGGAACAGGCGTTAGTTTTGTTGAGTGGCTGGGTTTGGGCTGTAGTGTGTTTGAATTTGCAGTGTTTTGGCTGGGTTTACTGCATGGTGATCAAAGGCCCCCTGGACTGGCACGGTTTCTGTTTTGGGTAGGACGTGCGTTCTTGCAGTTGGTTAAGGAAGCTGACAGCGTGTCTGCAGAGCATATGCTCGCTTGCAAAGCCCAAGTGCTTGGAAACTTTTTGCTCTGCCACGATATGTCAAAAGTAAAAGAGAAGGAGTTGCCTCTGATGTGCCCACGGCACGCTCAGGTGCAGCACATGTAATAAAAACACAGCAGGGCTCCAAGGACCACCCGGTGTTCAGAATTTTTACTTTAGGAAATTATAGGCAATTTTTAATGTTAACATTTTTATATGTTTATCAAATTCCCCACAGAACTGTAAAGATGACTAATACCATTTTCTTTCTCTTCTCCTAAGGTTTGGTAACAGATATAACATGGCTGATAAAACAGGGTTTCAGGACACACACATACCAGTCAGAATTAAGAAAGCCACTAAAAATGATTAGATTTGGACACACCTGAGGACAGTGGCTGGTGATGGACCTACCAGCACTCTGGTTCTGGAAACAGGAATAACAATCATGTTGGTTGGCCCACTAGCTTCTGCTGCCCTTTCTAATGTCAGTAGTTCTGAGAGGGAGTGGCCAAAACCCTAGGGAGGTCTACCGCTAACAGCCCACCAGAAAGAAGGGAGAGTTCTGTGCTCCAGCAGGCAGGCAAGAAGGACGCCAGGAGGTGTTACTAAGAGGATGGAGGCAAGAATAACCAGCTGTCTCAATCACTAAGCCAACCTCCTCAGTGTGGTGGTCAGACCCCATCCAATGTGGTGGACAGTCGAGGCCCGTGAAGTCAGGAGGAACATCAGGGAAATAGACTCCTGGCCCTTTTCTGTAGGAAATGGATTAAGATTAAGATGGTTAACCAAATACAGCAAGATGTTAGGATGCAGGAAGAAGGAGAAACAAGCTCCTGCAAGTTGTCCCCTGACCTCCAGGTCACCTACCCGCACACAGGCACACACACACACGCACACACAGTAAGTAAGTGTAGCCCAGATTTGGGCACATAGTTACTGCTCAAACCAGCCTCCCTCCTCCCTTGCGGGGGAAGCTCGGCTCAGGCTCAGGCCACATTTCAAAAGTTCTTGCTACATTCTCAAACGCAGGCTCCGGTATGCAGAACATGCCTCAGTGGAAAAATTTTAGTTCGGGTAATTTCTCAATGAGCTTTAAGAAACTCAGCCAAAGCTGGGGCAGTGGTAGCGCATGCCTTTAATCCTAGCACTTGGGAGGCAGAGGCAGGTGGATTTCTGAGTTCGAGGCCAGTCTGGTTTACAGAGTGAGTTCCAGGATAGCCAGGGCTACACAGAGAAACCCTGTCTTAAGAAAGAAAGAAAGAAAGAAAGAAAGAAAGAAAGAAAGAAAGAAAGAAAGAAGAGAAAGAGAGAAAGAGAAAGAAAGCAAGCCAAGAACAGAAAAGGTACTTTTGTAAGTTGTCTGTTAACATCAGGAGAGAATTCTAGGAGAAACGACAACATAGTACTCAGGTAAAAGCACTTCACGTAACGTATTACCACGAGAGGTCCTCAACTTTCAGGCCAACATTCCCAAGGGGATTTCCATGCATAGATATGACCAAGTTGCTGGTCATGCCAGAGTGATCTACCTTACTGTTTCTTCACTCAGCCCCACTGGTGGGAATGACAAGCCTTTGGAGATGTCTGAACTTGACATAGTCTCAACTAGCCTCACCAGTATCTCCTCCTACCCACAGACTCTCCCTCCCATTCCCACCGACCACCTCCCTCTTCTCAGGTGTCCTGGGTTTTGCTTTGCAAGGCTCCCTTTGCCTGTTAGACACCATTCCCATCAACCCAAGACCCCACCTCTCCCCACCCCTAATAATGCTGAACTGAGGATGGAACTCAGCATGAAAGCACCTGTCCAGAATGCAAGCAGCCCCAGGTTCTACTTCTAGTTTAAAAACAAACCAGATGTGACAGCGCTAGTCGGTAGTTCCAGCATTTGGGAAGCTAAGACAGGATGAGCCTCACAAGTAAAGTCAGTCTGGGCTACACTGCAACATCCTGTCTCAACAAAAACAAAATATGAAACAAAACAACAACAAAAAGCCACAGCATAAAACAAAACAAAAACAAAAATCCCAGCCAATTTCACAAGCTCTTGTGTGTACGTCCAACATCCATTATCGCTTGTGGACTAGGGACAGAGACCATGATATTCATCTTTGTATCAGAGTTGGACCAATGGAAGGTACATGGTAAAAAAAAAAATGCTGATTAAATAAATAGAGACGAAAAAGGAAGTTTGTTTGTTTGTTTTGTTTTGAGACAGGGTTTCTCTGTGTAGCCCTGGCAGCCCTGGAACTCACTCTGTAGACCAGACTGGCCTCGAACTCAGAAGTCCACCTGCCTCTGCCTCCCAAGTGCTGGGATCTAAGGTGTGCGCCACCACTGCTCGACCCAAAAGGGAAGTTTTTAAGAGAACAGAGGAACAAGGCAGCACAGACCCCTGTCTTCACAACCCTGAGATCACAGGAACAATGACAGCACTGAGCATAGACACTAAAGAGCTTCCTGTGCCCAGGTCACAGGCTTGTGAAACTAAGGCTTGGGAGGTTAGGGGATGATGAGGCAAGACTGAGAAACATACCTATCCAGCCCCTGAGTCCTGTGACACGTCTGTGGGTCCTCTCCTTCCCTCTGAGCCCAGACCTACAGGGTCTTTTAGGTCAGTGTTTGGCCAGGTGAAAGAAGCCTGTATTTCCACGCATGTAACATAGTCTCAGTCTACAAGGACTGTGCCAAGTTAGAAGTTAGATCACACTGACTCCATCTCAAGTCGAGCACAGCAGAGACCCTAGCCCTTCGACTCATGGCTCCCCAGTGTTAAGGGTGGGCCAGAACGCCTCTCCTAGGATGTCCAAGTGGCCTAGTGCTTGTACCTTTGGTGGGTCCGACACCATTAAAAGTAGTCTATTTCCTCCCAAACCTTAGCAGGCAGGTTCCATCCGAATCTAAGGTTGCAGAATGGGGTCTATCATGCTCTATCGCAAGTGGGGGAGGGGCAGAGTGTGGGTTTGGGAAGAGAGGGAGGACAGAGTAGATAAGAGATCTCATCCACCAGCAAGATAACAGGGATAGAGTGACAAAGGAGCCGGGAGCATGGCTGGCGCTTGGAGAAAAGGAAGAACATATTAAAATTTAAACAAAGCCCACCCCAGGGGGAATATCCAGGCTCCCTCTCCTAACCTGCGCCTCTCTTTTCTAGCTTCAGGTTCATATAAACTGAAATGACGTCCTTCTCTTGGGGTTGGGGTTTGTGCTTTTGTTTTTTGTTTCCCATTCGTGCAGTGGCAGCTGGCATACTGGGTCTCTTGGGGGAGGCAGTTTGGGCCTCCTCAAGCCTGTGGCCTTTCCAGGCAGGCTTGAAAGAAGACAGAAGATAGCAGGCTGGGCCCAGAGCCTCAGCTTGACAAAGGGTGCAGGAGGTAAGGAGAGTTTTTTTGACACGTGGACCTGGCCAAACACAGGCCTCTATGTCAACAACAAAAGAGTAAGAAAGACAGGAAGACCCCAAAAGCCCCCACCAACTACCACAACAAATAGACAACTCGGAGCAGGGGAAGGAAAAGGAGGAAGAGTCATTGAGAAGGAACAGGAAGGCCCAGTTTAGCCTGCACGAATGCTACTTCCTCAAGAAAGTCCGACTAACTTCCCTCTCTTACAGGAGGATGAGGGAAGGACTAGGGTGTGAGGGGCCCAAGTTTGGGCAGAAGCTTACACAGGATATCATCAGCTCCTTCCACCCCAGAGGCCCAGCAAGGCCAGCCTCAGCATCTTCCCACAATGGTCTCTAGAGTTAGGACAGGATGTTTGTTTTAGGGTTATCTCCCTAGCAAAGAGACAGGCCTGTTTCCTGAGAGTCTCCCTTCAGCTCTAAGCCCTAGGAAAAGGTTTCCCAGGGAACCACAGAATTGACTATGGCCTGAGGTTAGAAAGGGCAACTCAGGGGCCCAGACCTGGAGCCCAAGGTGCAAAATAGAGGCATAAAAATAGAACTTTCCCAAGCTAACAGAGGCCAGCAATCCAGGGCTTTTTGCTATGAGTGTGGAAAGGACTTGGGAAAAGAGAAGTTCTTAAAACTTACAGCCCACCCCCCAAACCCAAAATAAACAGACAACAGTTAAGACAGAAGGCTGTTGTTCAGTGAAGAGGAACCAAAATGCTACGAGCCTTTCTGCAAGGCGAATTTGTCCTTGAGGGCAGTATGGAGACAAATGCTTATAATCCCTGCACTGGGGAAGCCAAGAGTTTGAAACCAGCCTGGACTACAGAGAGTTCCAGACTAGTCTGGACTACAGGGTGGGTCCCTGTCTCCAAAAACCACCACACTGCCAAACAAACCTAGAAAACAGTCTAACTGCAGAAGACTAAATCTTAGTCCTGGGGCTGGGGGATACCTTATTTGGTAAACTGCTTGCTGTGCAGACGTTAAGATTTGAGTTTGAGTCCCAGCACAACA
Organism: Arvicanthis niloticus; assembly: GCF_011762505.2. Lineage (NCBI taxonomy): Eukaryota > Metazoa > Chordata > Mammalia > Rodentia > Muridae > Arvicanthis > Arvicanthis niloticus. Next base: position 51,627,592 of record NC_047658.1, on the reverse strand, counting down.
TAAAAAGCCAGGCCTGGCAGTGAGCTGCACTTATCCCAGCACCGGGCAGGTAGAGGCAGGGGAATCCCAGTGCTTGACCACTCAAGCTAATTGTTCAATGCAAGACCTTGTTTCAAAAAATAAGGCAATCGAGGACTTCCACCGTCAACCTCTGACTAAAATGCCCATCAACTGGCTCAAAAGAATGCTATAAATTCTCTGCACTGGCTCTAAGGAGAATGTTTAACCCACAGAGGATTTTAATTAAAAAACTAATTTAACATTGGTAATTAAGTAACAAGATAGTACAAACAGTACAATCTCATATTTTGAATTAAAAATTTGCTGAAGGGGTGTATATATACTCTCCTTTTTAAATATTAATAATTATAGATCTTTTTTTGGCCCATTTATTATACTAACGTTCTGCAATAAACTTCTTTGTAATAAGAAAAATGGTCATGCTGGTTGGTGGTGTGTATCTTTAATCTCAGCACTCAGGAAGCAGGGATAGGTGGATATCTGAGTTACAAGGCCAGCCTGGTCTACAGAGTTCCAGGACAGCCAAGGCTACACAGAGAAACCCTGTCTTGAAAACAACACAAAACAAAACAAACAAACAAAGAAGAGTGAAGATAATAATTCCTATTACCTCTCTGTATGTTATTTTACATGTATAATGCATGTGTGTGATCATGGGGTGGTACACTTGTGCATGTGCACATGAATGCACATCCATGTAGAGATAAACGTAGAGGTAAGAGATCAACATTGGATGACTGTAATTGCTTTCCACATCTTCTTTAAAGACAGGGTCTCTCACTGAACCTGCAGCTCAGACAGCGTGGCTAGCTCGCCAACCCCAAGGACCTGCTTGTTTCCACCTTCCCAGTGCTGAGACTGCAGACACCCTTGTGCCTGACTTTTACATGGGCGCTGGGGGTATGAACTTGGGTCCTCGTGTTTGTGAAGCAAGCACTTTCCCAACTGAGGCCTCTCCCCAGCCCTCTTTTTGTTCATTTTGAGATAAGATCTCACTCTATAGTTCCACACTGGCTTAATGGACAGGCTGGCCTTGAACCCATGGTAATGATGTTAGTCCTCTTATCTCAGCTTCCTGCAGAAATATATGTACTGTCACGTATGGCTAATGTTATGGGGCGGGGGAGCTCTAGCTGTAAGATCCAAACTTTTCATTCCTCAAACACATTAAAGAGTTGTTCACAGCCGGGCAGTGGTGGCACACGCTTTAATCCCAGCACTTGGGAGGCAGAGGCAGGCGGATTTCTGAGTTCGAGGCCAGCCTGGTCTACAGAGTGAGTTCCAGGACAGCCAGGGCTACACAGAGAAACCCTGTCTCAAAAAACCAAAAAACAAACAAACAAACAAACAAACAAAAAAAAAAAAAAACCAAAAGAGTTGGACACATATAGAGACAGGGTTTTTCTGTATAGCCCTGGCTGTCTTGGATGGAGCTTGGCTGGCCTCAAGCTCAGAGATCTGCCAGCTGCCTCCTGATGAGTGCTGGCATTAAAGGTGCGTGTATATACCACTGCCCAGTCAGAAGTTGAAATTTAAAAAAATACTGAACATAAACATCTTAAAACTACATTTGAGTCCTTTCAAGGACTAAGAGGAATGTTCCAGACAAAAGGTCCAGTGCAGCCAGTGCAGCCAGGGTGACTCAATACAGAGCCACATGACCCTCCAACTTCTTTTTCTTTTCTTTTTTAAAATTTCTTTTCTTTCTTTCTATCATTATTTTTTGTTTGTTTGTTTGCTTGTTTTTTTCAAGCCAGGGTTTCCCTGTGTAGCCTTAGCTGTCCTGGAACTCACTCTGTAGACCAGGCTAGCCTCAACAATCCTCCAATTTCTGAAGACAAATTCTGAGGACACAGCCTCTCTGTGGACCCTCTTCATGAGACCAGAAGTAGTGGGACTGAGGAGCTGAGTGGGAAGGAAGCAAAGACCATTTATCTTGTCCCTTGCTTGAAGAAAGGAAGAATGACCAGTTTCACAGCTAGGTTTACCTGTAGTCCAGCTACTCAGAAGACTTATGCAGGAGAATTGCTTGGCATTAGGGGCCAGCCCAGGCAACACAGCAATGGTCTATCTTTCATAGAGAAAGGTAAGAGGATCTGGAGTTTATGGCTAGCCTGGGCTACACAGCCAATTAAGACTTGCTTGGGCTACATGAGACTTCATCTCAAGAAAGAATAGGGGGTAGTTTCTGTGCTGAGATTTGTGGGCAGAGAAATTCTCCTAAGTTCTCTAAAAGAAACAGAACACTGGCTGTACAGATGGAGAAAAAGATGGCCATTAAGTGTTTAGAGCACCACGTTAGGAGTGGTCCTCATTCCAATGTGTCCTGGAACCTAAAGAAGAATAAATCCCACATAGCACAAACTTAACTATTCAGGTGTCAGGGAAACCCCAGGAGCAAGGGAGGCGGCTGGAAGTCTCAGACCCTTGTTATGATCAAAAGCTGAAAGCTTTAAAGTCTATCTCAAATATCAACAAGCATCTATTTAGGGAACACTTACTGGGGGCCTCCTCCCCATTCACACATTCAGCTCCATCAGTGGGTAGGAAATTCACATAATAATGGCACTGAGCGGGTCCATCAGACACAACTGGAAGGTGATCTGTGGCTGGAACCCACAAGTGTACTGTGCACAGAGCCCAGACACAAGGATGCCAAGAACTTCTTACCCCGGTTAGCAACACAACAAAGGACCCACCTCTCTCTGAAGAAACATCAACTCTAACTTAGAAAATAAGTGATCCCACTCACCAGGACCACTGCCACAGAATGGTTTTGAATCTCTTAAAGGCATCAAACTCTTCCCCTGGGTGTAGCTTGTAAATTAGTCTTGTACTATACAAGGCAATCTCCGCCAGCTTTGTTCTCTACTCAGCATTTCTCTTCCACAAAGGGAAAGCAGTCAATACCCCTGCTTTGAAAAACAATGCAGGTATGTCTGAGACAAAAATAAAAACAAAAAATATATGCCTTTCTTCCCCTTTAATTAAAGGCACACCATCCAATTTACATCTCTGCATTGAAAAAATACTTCCTCCTGGCCCTTCCCCACTCCCCCTGGATCAGGCCCCTTTCTCTTTCTCTCCCTTGCCACTCCTTCTTTCCCCGGGGTGACTTCCTCCCCCTAGGTCCTTGGGGCCAGGGAACTCACCCACCAAATTTGGAGTAGCTTCCAAATAAATCTACCTTTAATATAATAACAATGATAATAATAATAAATAATAATAATAAAAATGATCCTTCTGGAATCTTCCAAGTACTACGTGCCTTTAACTCCGAAAAGTTCTTGACAATAAAACAGAGTAAAGGCATCGGCTTCAGAAACCAGGATGTGATCTCTCTAGGTACCTGGCAGTGGCCACTTCCCTGAGGCCAGTTCACAGACAGTAAGTAGGAAAAGCTGACATAAAGCTGAAGTTCAGACATTCTGATGAAAGCTGGCCACTTCAAAGACGGAGAGCAGAGCCCATCTCTAATCTTCCTCATTGTGTCTGATGCAGCGGGGCAGGATATGGGGCTTGCCTTCCCCACGTATCACCTGAGCTTTGCTCTGGAGACTCAGGCCGGCTGGAGAGGCAGGAATAGAAGTTTACACACATTCAACTGGGTCTAGGCCAAGGTAAATGGATGACCACAGGCTCTTGGGTGAGCAATGAAATGTCAGTTTTAAAAAGAGGCAGGCATGATGGCACACTCCTTTGAGCCCAGCACTTGGGAAACAGAAGCAGGCAGATTTCTGAGCTTGAGGACAGCCTGTTCTACAGAGCAAGTTCTCGGATAGCCAGGGCTACAGAGAGAAACACTGCTTTGAAAAAAAAAACAAAAGGTGGAGGAGAGAGAGGAGGGAAGAAGAGAACTTGGGCTGGAGAGATGATTAAGAGAACTGGCTGCCCTTCCAGGACATGGATTCGATTCCCAGCACCCATACTGTGGTTCACAACCATCTGTAACTCACAGTTGCAGGGAATCCATACATAATCTTCTAACCTCATGTGGTACACATGATATGTATGTATGTACTCGTGTGTGCATGTATGTACATGTGTATGCATACACACACAGACAAAGTATTCTCCAGAGAGCTGGGTGAGGTGGTTTACTCCTTCCTGTAGTCTTAGAACTTAGGAATCTAAGGAAGGGATTGCTGAGTGTGAGACCAGCCTACACTGCACAATGAAATTCCAAACCGGCCCGTGCAACAGAGAGACACCTTCTCTCAAGAGCAGGTGCCCCGGGGGTGGGGAGGATCTAGACCAAAGAGTCCAGTAAGTCTGGAGTCCAACTAGATTTGATGCAAGGTTCCAAATCTCTCTCCATGAATGTGGACTGAGTCATCTCAGACTTCTGAGCTTCAGTTTCTTGGTCTATAAAGGATAGGCTTGGGCTGAAGAGAGGCCTCAGAGATTGGGGTGCTTCAAAAGCCTGACCTGAGCTGGATCCCTAGAACCCTCCGACCTCCACCATGTGCACAATGGCACACATGCCCTTCCCTCCAACAGACAAAACACACACACACTCACACAGACACACACCACAATAAATAAAATCCTTTTAAAAAACATAAGCTTGCACAAACTGCAGGGAGTCCCTGAAAAGAGCCAATCTGAAATGCTGAGAACGCCTGGGAGACTTCCCCCACCACATCAACCTCCTTCTTTATATCTGTTACCAGGTAGTGAATGCATTAGGCACAAAATTCAAAATGCTCCCCTCCCCAGGGAAAGCACTGTTAGAAGTCTCCAAAGCTCAGCCAGGCACTCTGCCCCTTGTTCTCTTACTTAGAAAGACCCCAAGTCACTCCAAATGTACCTAGGCACATAGTGGAACTTCCTTTCTTCCTATGAGTATGATTGCAGGGAACCACAAGGTGGTAGCACCCTGTTCTCTGCTGACAGAGGTTTGAGGGTTTCCGCCCTTTATTTTCTTTCCCTTTCTTCCCTCCTACCTCCCTTTTTCTTTTCTTTTCTTTTTTTTTTTTGGTTGTTGTTGTTTTTTTGGTTTTCTTTGTTGTTGTTGTTTTTGTTTTTTGAGACAGGTTTTCTCTGTGTAGCCCTGGCTGGCCTCGAACTCAGAGATCCGCCTGCTTCTGCCTCCCAAGTGCTGGCAACCTCTTACCTCCTTGTTTGGGGGTGTGTGTGTGTGTGTGTTTCTCCCTGAGACAGGGCTTCACAATGTAGCTCTGGATGTCCTAAAATTCACTGTGGACCAGGGTGCCTCAAACACCACCTGTCATTATTTTATAATGTGTTTCTTGCCCCTTCCTGGCTTCTGCTGGGGCCTTGTGCCTGCCAGGCAAGCAATCGCCCCCAGCCCCTGTATTATGAGAGCTTGCTCTTAAGTTCCTTTTTCCTCTCTTCTAATTCATGGCCAGCTACCTCTAGATTGAGCTCTTTCTCTCCACAGCCCTCCCATCTCTTCATATCATTTGTGAGCCAAAACTTGACACCTGGTGTTACAGCAACATTCATAAACAGTACTGAATGTCGGTACCACTGACTGTGCGAGGGAGACTGACCCTAAGAAGCACCTTTCAGTATAGCCAAAGACACTGAGCACCTAAGAGGTAAGCTGGACTAGTCCACAATCATAGGACAGGTGGTCTTATAACATTATTATTATTATTATTATTATTATTATTATTATTGTCATCATCATCTTTATTATTAAAAAGAATATTGATTTTACCATAAACTCTATTCAATCAATAGAAGTTTATTAATCAATGATTCCTCTCAACAGTAAGCCAGGCACTGGGGCTCCAGAAATAAGTAACATGGTCCCAAGCTTTCAAAAAGCTTGGAGTTCAGTATGTGAGTCTGAGCCCTACCTTCCCCCGCTGCCGCCGCTGCCGCCGCCAACACACACACAACTAACAGGCAAGGCAACAGTGGGTCAGAAACAGGGAAAGGAGCTGGATTCAGAATACCTATCATCCCAGCGCTACCACTCACGATAATAGACAGATGCAGAAGTATCATCCTAAGCTAGAGGCTTAGTGGACTTCAGTGATTCCCTAGCCAGCTACGGATACAAAGTGAGACCTTGTCTCAAAAAGCAAGTCAAAAAGCTTGTCTCAAAAAGTCACAGTGGTACAGAACTTCAATCCTAGCACTTGGGAAACAAAGGCAGGAAGATCTCTACCAAGTTCCAGGCCAACCAGGGCTATATTGTGAGACCCTGTCTCACCAACAAGCAAACGAAGTTCAGACAAATAGAAAGGAACAAGAGGGGCTCATTTTGCAAGAGTATGGGGAAACATATGGAGAAGACATATAGTGTGGCTCACTTATGCAGGTGTACATGAAAGTGCATGAAGACTATGAAGACTCATGTGCAGCACAGAGGGCGACCTTAGGGACCTCAGATACATCCATCTTTTTTTCTGAGAGGGTTTTTCATTGGCCTGTCTCCTCTCCCCAGTGATGAGATGACAAACACACACTACACGTGACTTTTTTTTTTTTTTTACTTGTTACATGGGTGCTGGGGATTAAACTCGGGTCCTCCTAACCACTTTAACCACTTTATTGCCTCCCTATCCCAACAAGCATTTTTAAGTAGCCTGACAAAACTAGGACTTTGGCTCTAAAGAGAAGGCATTTGGCAACAAGACATCCATTGGTGCACAAAGCAGGGTGTCAAGGAGTACAGGAAGAAACGAAGGAAGCTGGTCCACCAAGAGTCAGGGTGGGGTGGGATGAGGGTGGGCATCAAAAAGGGGGAATTCCTTGGAGACTCTGGGTGATTGGCAGGGCCTTCTGTGTGCTGAGTTCTTCTCCTCCAAACTAATGTAGAAAACTCTTAATAAACAGATGGATCTATGGGACAAATACCTGCTAGAAGGAAACACACCCTCCCTGAAAGAATGTGCTTTCCTGAATTGGTATGATGGCTCAGGTCCCAGCAAGTGCCCATTCACAGACACACACACAGACACACACACAGACACACACAGACACACACAGACACACACACACACACACACACACGTGCATGCACACATGCATAAAAATGCTTTTCTTTAACAACACCTAATTAATTTGTGGGATTAAAGAAAGAAAAGAAGCTAGGCATGGTGACGCATGCCTTTGATCCCAGCACTCAACAGGGAGGTAGAGGTAGAGAGAGACAGGCAGATGTGGGATGGAAGCCTGGTCTACAGAGCTATATACTGAGAGCCTGTGACAAATGAATGTGAACAGAGACTTTCTATAAAGCTTTTCAAATTCCTTGTATTAAAGGGGGGAGGGGAAGCAAGGCATGACAGTGCTCACCTTTAATTCCAGCACTGAGTTTGAGGCTAGCCTGATCTGCATACTGAATTTTAAGACAGCTAAGGCTACATAGAGATCCCCTCTCACAAAAAGAAGAGAGTTAGGTACATATGGCTAGACTTTGGGAAGGCACAGACTAGAGGACATTTTAAGTTTGAGGATGGTTTGACCTACGTCTAAGTTCCAGGTCAGTGATGGTCAGACAATGAAGCCCTGTCTCAAAACAAGGGGCTGGGGGTGTAGCTCAGTTAGTGGCGCATGCTAGCATAAAATATGGAATCCCACCCCCAGCACCACATCTGGAGATATATATATATATATATATATATATATATATATATATATATATATATATATATATATATATCTCAATCGTAAATGGCCTGAACTCACTTGTTAAACAGCACAGATGTCAGAATGTGTCACAAACCAAAGGCAGTCCAGCTGTGGGCTGTGCCTGGGGCATGTGGCCAGGGTAGAGCCCTCACCACTCAGGCTGAACCAGACATGTGGAAGATAGCCAGCTGCCGAGGACTGTGGCCAGGGCACCCAAGTGTAGCAAGGACAGATAGGGGGAAATGGCAGAGATAACAGGATCAGAGGAGAAAGACCAGTGATAAACCAGATCCAAGCAGGCAAGGCTGTCCCTGACAGTAACCATGTCAGGCAGACAGGGAGGGAGGGAAACGGATCCTAGTGTAAAGGGAGCCACACAGGAAAGGAATGCTGGGAGACTGGCTTGTCCACAGGTGTAGACAGAAACCCAGAGCCCAGGATGAGGGAAATCTACTCCTACAAAGGCAGTCTGGGCAGGACATGATGGGAGGGCAGGGGGAATAGCCTAGGGAGGCAGGCACAGGTTTTCAGATTGGGCAGGGGTGAACAGGCCAGATTCCAGTAGGGCTGTGTGAAGGGAGGACAAGTCACGGCATTTCTACAAGGGGTCAGAAGCTAATAGAGTCGCAAAGATGGGACAAAGCATTAGTCAACAAGACAGTCTCTAAGCCCGAGGCCCACTAGCAGAATCACAAAGTGAGAGTAACCAACCACGCCACTGGCTTCCAAAGGGCACCTGACAGTTCTCAAGAGGCCAGTTGGTCGAGGTCCGTAGCAAGACACGCTGGCGTGACACATAATCCCAGCAGTCAGGTTTGCCCATTGTGGTTTGCCAGGCATGCAGAACTTCCTTCACAACCAGGAAGCTACGCCATCACTGTCCTCCTGGAAATAGGATGGTCACGGGGTAGCAACCAAGCCCACGCCCTTCCTCACCCCCAGACAATCCACACACAAGCAAAAGTCATCACCAAAGTTGGTTTCTCGTTTAAATCTGGGCATTCTTGCTTTCTGTAGCCATCTTTCCGACCTCATTCTGATTCTGTAGTTCCTAACCAGGGGTATGGAGGGAAGACAGCTGGGCCACAGTGATCTCTTTCACTCAGTTCTAACTGCTTGGAAAATCTTCACCCTTCCCTCAGCTCTCTGCGCACTCCCAGAAATAAACACACAATAGAGCATATATATTTAATACCAGAAACCCATACAATGGTGAATGTGACAGACAGAACCAAAACCCTCTTAAAGGCTGCCCCACTTCTGAGAATGATTTGACCCCATTTGCAAACATGTTATAAGGAAAAATTATATGCATGAAAATTCAGATAGCACAGGAAAGAGTAAAGGAGAAGACAGAAGGCCTCGGTGCTACGGTGAGGTACTGGGGGTTGGGGGAGGGTTGGCTCTGGGCACACCACACATTAATTAGGAGGTAATAAAACCAGTTATTTCACCTTATGATGCTGCTGACATGCATTTGGCTAGCTTTGGTTCTAACACCCTTTAATCTGTTCCGTTTGGGGATCTACCCCCAATTTCCTCTTGCAACCCCTTCCCCTAATTCAAGGGTGCAATTCTTCAAGGGCTTTCCTTCCAGAATGTTTAGGCTTCAAGGCTGCAGTAATCTTGTTTGCTAATTCTTTGCTTTGCAAATAAGAATTCAGACCCAATGGTGACATGGGTTTTCCCGAGGCAGTCTGGGAACCTGGCCCCATCCCATCTCTGCTTCCTTAGGAAAAATTTTCCTGTCACAATACATGAACATTTAGGAGATGCTAACTAAGGGAGTTTTGGGGGGAAGGGGGCTCTGTAACCTCTCTCTCTACTATTAAAGGATCTCACTCCTATCCCACCTGTGTCCAGTGCTTGCTACATGTGACTTTAGGAAAGCTATTCTATTTAAAGGAGTTAGTTTAAATATCTAAACAGCTCCAAACAGTAGTGCATGCCTGCAGTCCCAGCACTGCAGGAAGTGTAGGAAGTGTAAGAGTTCGAGGCCAGCTTCTGCTACATGGCAAATTGGAGGGCAGCCTGAACTATGCAGTTCTTTCTCGAATTCCACCCCCCACAAAAGAATAAACGAATAAGCTACTGGACAGAATGTAAAGTACTTAGAACCGTGCCCTGCACACAGTAAGTACTGCTCAATCAAAGATCTGAGTGACACCGACTTGGGAGGCTGAGGAGGAGGATGATTACAAGTCTGCCTGGGCTGCGTAGCAAGGAAAGGTGAAGGTTAAACAACTTGGAAAGACCTTGTCTCAAAAAATTTTTTTAAAAAAGGGGCCAGCAAGATGGCTCAGAGGGTAAAGGTGCTTGCCACCAAGCCAACCTGAGTTCAATCCCCAAGACCCACTAGGTAGTAGGAGGGAACTGACCCCCCACAAGATGCCCTCTGACCTCCATATGCCCCCACACACCCTCCTCCCCACATAATCATTTTTTTAAAGAATGAAAGTGAAAGAAAAAAAAGAAAAAAATCTAGAGATGTAGCCAGTGGTCATGCTCCTGCCTTGTGTTCATGAGACCCTGGGTTTTATTACCAGTACCAAGCCTAGTCTAGAACAGTACTTCTTCATACTTCTTTCATACAGTTCCCGCTTCAGTGACCCCACCACCACTATAAAATTCTTTCATTGCTACTTCATTAACTGTGATTTCTCTACTGTTATGAACTATAATGTAAATATCTGATATGCAGGCTATCTGATACCCAATCCTGTGAAAGGGTTTGACACTCCCCCCCCCCCCCCAATAGGGTCACAAACCACAATTAAGAACTACACTAGAGGCAAGGGCTCCCTGAAGCTAGTGAATGCAGCAGTCTTCCAGAATGCCATGTACATAACCTGCATGGCTTCAGGTAAGAACCCCACTCCCAGCCCCCACCCCAACTGTAAGCACCCCTGTCTAGCCCCTCCTTGCAGTGACTTCAGGAGGGCTGGCACAAAGTTCTGAGCCAATTCTAAAAAGACCAAGTTTGAACCCACAGAACCCACAGAACCACTGAGCAGGTTCCTCACTTCTGGCAGAAACCTTACACCTCCCTTCCCTACAGCCCTTGACGGTGCTGGGTTTTCTTACTTCAGGCTAAATCTCCCTACCTGTAGTCTGTGGCACAAAGCTCCAGTACTTCTTACAACTTACTCTGACACTTCTCAGAAGCCCTGCCGTGCCTTGCCTGAGTGCCCCCTAAGAAAAAAAGGAGACTCCCCAGGTCGGCAAGGCAGGGGTGAGGCCCTGGCCTTCTAGAAGCTTGGTGATAGCACAAAACTCCAAAAGCTAAAGGTCAGAGACTCCAGAAGGGACCTGTGAGATTGCCTAATTCCCTGCTACATGCCAGAGAAGTTGTTCCAGGTCACACCACTCCTTGCATGCAAAACTAACAACCATCCAGAGTTCAGGACTCCTGTTCACCTGAGCCACCTCCTTGATACTCTTGTTAAATGAAGCCTCCTCAGCAAATCTGTGAGGGGACCAGGAGTCTGCATTTCTACCAAGCTCCTAGGTAATCACATAGGGAACAGGAAGATTTATATCAAAGTGAACAGATTAAGCCAGGTCAGATGGCATGTGCCTGTAATCCTAAGGGTGGCTGTGAACTTAAGGCAAACATGGTGGCAAACACGGTAAGGTAGCACATACCTGCAATCCCAGCAGTTAGCTTCTAAAGGAGGAGCAGCTGTTCAAGGCCAGTCTCTGAACTACACAGCAAGTTAAGGCTAGCTTTAGCTACTAAAAACAAACAAACAAAAACCCACCAGTAGGGGAGAGGCACTGTCAGCAGGATAGCTTGCAGGTTAAGGCACTTGCTGCCAAGCCCAAATAACCTGAGTTCCGCCCCCCAGGATCCACACAGTGGATCCGGACACCCTTGTGCCCAAACACATACATCATAAATAAAGTAATAAAATGTTTGTAAAGGCTTTTGGGCTAGACTTGTATGAGCGGTCTAGCCTCTTCCATTATTATCCAGAGTGCCTTTCTCTTTACTGTCTCTTTTTCCAAAGAAAGAAAAAAACAAAGTATACCCCCCTGGTTATAAAGCCCTCCATCCAAGCTGCTTCAGATATCCTTTCTTCAGGAACTGTCCCTCTACTCCTCCCTTCCTAATTATTGGCTCCTATGCCTCTGAACTTTTTCCTTTGAAGCATTATAACAACTATAATTAAAGAGTATTTGTGTAATTATTTGTTTAATGTCTGTCTCCCAGACAGACTGCAAGCTACAAGAGGACGGGATAGCATAGTGCCTAGAACCAGGAACTGCCCATAAACAAGCAGCTGGGAGGCTCTGCTCTTTGCTGGGCTAGCACACTGGACTTTACACCTGTGGGACATCTGCTGGAGACCTCAAAGCAGATGACGACGGCGTGTGTGTGTGTGTGTGTGTGTGTGTGTGTGGTGTGTGTGTGTTCCTATATGTGGGTGCATTTGTGTGTGCAGGTGCACATGTTTGCATACAGGTGGAGACTGGACTGTGATTCTTCAGGCATCATCTAACTTGTGTATTTGAGGTAAAGTCTCCTGGGACTAGGTAGGCTGGCCAGCCAGAGAGCCCCAGCAATCTTCCTATCTCCACTGTCCCAATTCTGGAGTTACAAGAGTATGCACCATAGAATTCGTGTAAGTGCTGATCTCCTAACGCACAAGCACTTACTGCCTGGGCCACCTCTCCAACTCAACAGTACAATTCCTTAGCTTCAAACTTCCCACCGGTTTAAATATATTCCAATAGGGAAGTAGCTCAGTGGCACTGCACGTGGGCAAAACCCTGGATCTGATTCCCAGCATCACCTGTGTTCATATGTGTGCAAGCACAAGCATTTAAATTCTTGTCAAGTACATAGCTTGTCCTGATCTGGTGCTACTATAGGGCAATAATTAGGCCCTGGAAAACAAGCATACCCTTTCCAGTGCTCACTGGTTGAACCAAGCTCAGGCAGCATGAAGACTCTGCTGCAGACTGACAATTCCTCAATCTTTCATTTTTTGTTTGTTTGTTTGTTTGTTTGTTTCTCTGAGACAGGGTTTCTCTGTATAGCTCTGGCTGTCCTGGAACTCACTCTGTAGAGCAGGCTGGCCTCGGAACTCAGAAATCCTCCTGCCTCTGCCTCCCAAGAGTGCTGGGATTAAAGGGGTGTGACACCATCGCACACTGACAATTTGTCCTTCTCTTCCACTAACCTCTAAGGAGAACCTAAAGGCTTAGGACTCAGCTCCTTCGCTCGAGAGGCCTGACCATGGGATGCAAAGCCAGAAGTCAATCTGCCTGGTGCTGAGATACCAGGACAAATGACTTAACCACTCTGTGCTGTTTCCCTGGCCACCAAATGAGAATAGCAATGTGTTTTCGAGCACCTGCAAGGGCTATGGGAGACAAACACACACACACACACACACACACACACACACACACACACACACACACACACTTTAGCATAATCCTGGACCAGAACATCTGATTTACATTATTCTCCCAGCATCAGAGTCCAATTCAAAACCTCTCTATTGTCTTGTACAAGTCTCCACCCTGTGGCTCCACCCATTCAGGATCCACTCTTTCCCAACCCCCTCCTGCCTTACCTGTCTGGAGCTTGTTTGAAACAATGAATCACAGCACAACTCTGCAGCTCCCATCAATCACATCCCTGTCCCTGCCTCTGTGTGTCATTGCCGAGCTCCTCCCGGGATGGAAATGCTTCTCCTAATGTCCAGTACATCATTCAACAAGTATTTATGAAAGGCCAACTATATACATTAGTTTTACAAGGGCTTAACAATGGACAGAGCAAATAAGCAATAAATACACAAATAATAAGGGGGGGGGGGAATCCATAGATAGCCAAGATCTCTGCCCCACTAAACATTCTAGCAGATTAAACCCTGAATGGAGAACAACTGACCAAGGCCCTTCCTTCTTCCCCTCTGGCCAACCCCAAATAAACCCACACAAGTACAAAGCATGAAGAAAGTATTCGGGATCAAAACCCGGTAATTTGGGAACATCCTGATGACTAAACTGCTACCGTGCTGTACTGCTAGACTTTAGTGAAGTCAGTGTTAAAATAGGAAGCTCTCCCAGTAATCGCCCTGGCCTGCCCAGTCCTCCGGAGCAGCATGTACGGCATGCCTGGAGAATAAGGCGATGTTACCTCAGCCTGTACACAGCCCATGGCTCCATGTCCTCACAGTCATGTTCTTTGAACTACGTGTGGCTGAGAAGCCCTAGCAGTGGAAAAGGTAAAGCCTTGGCGAGAGGGTGCTGCAAACAGATCCCAGAGGCTCAGATTTGAGTGCCTGCCCGACTACTGACTCTCAGGTCAACGGGGGTGATCTTCCTGCCTTGGTTGTTTTTAAAACAACCTCTGGGGCTGGAGAGATGGCTCAGCGGTTAAGAGCACTGACTGCTCTTCCAGAGGTCCTGAGTCCAATTCCCAGCAACCACATGGTGGCTCACAACCATCTGTAACGAGATCTGATGCCCTCTTCTGGTGTGTCTGAAGAGAGCAACAGTGTACTCAAATATATAAAATAAAGAAATCTTCAAAAAAATACATATAGAAACAATTTCTCTAAGGTCTTCTAGCCTTGAAATCAAAGAAATGGCTCACCTGTCCACCTGTGGACTTGCAGATTCAGAATCTATCGTTCCTTCTGCAAACTGAGTAACTGGCTTGGGGCCCAGCTCTGGTAAGACCTGAGGGATCTGTGGGTGACCAAGCCAAAGGCGGAACCTGCAGAAGCAGAAAACCTCAGCACCAGTGCAGGGGGCAGTGGGCCTTTCCACCTGTTTCTTCTGAAATGCAATTTTTTTTTCCTTTACAGGATTCCAATGGCTCTCAACCTTCCTTCCTAATGCTCTCAGTCCAGGTGACCCCCAACGGGGTCGAGACCCACAGGTAACCCCTCTAGAAAACAAAGCTGTGCTAGAGCCAGGCCTGGTGGCACTTGCCTGTAATCTCAGCACTTGGGAGCTTGAGACAGGAGGATCACCAGTTCACAGCCAGTCTGGGCTGGGACACTGTCTCAAAAGAAAAGTGCAGTCTTGCTAGAAATATCTGTACACCACAAGGCAAACCTAAACTAGTTAAAGTCTCTGGTGATCCCATTATTCCTCCAACCCAAAAGGCATTCTAGACCTTGGCTGTCTCCTTGGCCCTAGACAGGGAGTCTAAAATAAAATGTCTGGTTGTGACAGAAAGAACCTGAGCACAAACAACTGCCTTATACACCAAGGGGCCAAGGGTCAGCTCAGAACAGCTTGGAAAAGACATAACCAAGACACTCTAGACGACAGTCTGTCCCCACCCCAACTCAGTGAAACTCTTGGCACATGGTCACTCTGGAAACCAGGCCAAACTGTCCATTCTCCCTACCCCAAAGAAAGCAGCTCTAACCAGTGCCTTCCAGCAGCAAAGCCAGCTCTGCAAGGTGGCTGGAGCTGTAAGTGATCAATTCAAGGTTGTGCTCCAAGAACAGCAGGTGCCCGGCCCGGGGTTACTTGTGGGATGAGAGGGCAGACAAAACCACTAAGCAAAGGTCTCAAAGGTAAATTTGCTTTAAAACAAGTGAACAGGTGACGGTCAAAATCAAAACCAGGCAGGCCCATCAGCTTTGATGAGAATACACTTATATCTAAAGACAGTAAGGGCCTTTCCTCCTTGTCACACCAGCTCCCTGGATCTTTGAAGGTACCTAGAAAAGCCCGCCTCCCCCACCTCCGCGCCCACATATCAGTTCTTCTCTTTGGCAGAAATGAACTTTGCTTTTTTACTTACACACGTACAAAGGCAAGGCTGAGAGGGCAGCGTCAAAGCTGGCTGGATGACCCCCAACAGCACAAAGTCCTCCGCACACCTGTGGGGGAGTTTTGTGAGCTTCCGAGATACCCACCGGGACTAGTTAAGTCTTCAGGTGGATAGTGGCGGAGAGTTTCCATTGTGAACGGAAAGAAAGGGGCTCAGGGTGCCCTTCGAAGATAGGGCACAGGGCCCGCAGGTCAAGTGTCCCTTTACTGGCAGGCTGGCCGCTAAGACCGTGAAGGAACTCCGCAGTGTCCGGGCGAAAACACACCCAGGCTACTGCTTGGCCTGGTCGGAACCATCTCGCAGGGCGTAGAGATACATTAATGACCGTTTTGGATTAGTTAAAGCCCACACAAGCACCTCCCTGGCCTCTTAAATCTTCCCAAACTACACTTTAGACTGGAGGGAAGCAGTCGCAGGGACCATAAAAGTCATCTTAAAAGGCAAGTTGAAAAAAAAAAAAAAGAAAGAAAGAAAACCAACAACCCGCTACGCACGAGTTAGCAAGTCCGCAGCTGGGGGGGTGGGGGGTGGCACCAAGGCCGGCTCGGTGGGGTCTGAGAGTCACGGAAGGAAGACCACCCGATTCGGGGGGCTCCTCCGTCTGACGCCGACGATCACGCCCCACAGCTCCGTCCAATTAGGAAAATGACCGCGAGGAGAGGGAGAGGGGGCGGCGAGGAAGGGAGGCCGAGCCACGGGAGGCTCAAGATCAGCCGTGGGGATCTGCCCACCCGTTCCCGGCACCCGGCGAGCGCCTTCAACAGGTCGGAGCCGGGGCCACCATGGGGGGCCCGGGGCCCGCGGTACCGGATTGGGGACGCCCGCTGCCCTCGAGGGGCGCCCGGCACGCCAGCTGCGCGCTGCGCCCTCGCCACCCTGCCGGCCGGGCCGCGCGGCCACCCCACCCGCTCCCCGAGTAAAAAGTTTGTGGGCAGCGGCAGGGGCGGGGCGGCGAGGGGTGAAACTTTGAGTCCCGGACCGGGTGCGGGGGGAGCGTCCCCGAGCGCCGCGACACCCACGTGCGGGCCGGAGACCGCCGCCGCCTCCCCGGCCTCCCGCGCCGCCGCCGCCGCGCTTTCCTTTCATTTTGCTTCTCTGCCTCTGCGCCTCTCTCTCTCTCTCTCTCTCTCTCTCTCTCTCTCTCTCTCTCTCTCTCTCTCTCTCTCTCTCTCCCTCTCTCCCTCTCTCTCTCCCTCTCTCTCTCCCTCTCTCTTCTCTCTCTCCTCTCTCCTCTCTCCCCTCTCTCCTCTCCTCTCTCTCTCTCCTTCCCTTCCCCCTCTCCCTCCTCCCCCCTCCAGACGCCATCTCTCCCTCTTTCCCCCTCTCTCGCTCCAGCTCTCCGGCATGAGGGAATGTGGAAGTGAAAGGAAAAGACGACATGTTTGCAGCGCGGCTGCGGGCCTGCGCGCCGCCGTCCCCGGGGAGAGGCGGGGGGCGGGTCGACCGCGGCCGCAGCGACCCACCCCCACGCCCCCAGCCACCCCGCCGCGGGCCGCCCGGGGGCTGGCGGGGCCGCGGGCCGCGCGGGACACTCACCCTGGGTCCGGACGCGGCTCCTCGCGCTGGGGGCCCTCGGCTGGCCGGGCCGGGCGGGCCGGGGGCTCCTGCTGCCCACCGCCCGGGTTGCTGCTGCGCGCCGCCTCCACGCGCGCCCGCCCTGCTCTGCCACCCTCCCTCCGGCTCCTCTCTTTCTCCCCCTCTCTCTCTCCCTCCTGCTCTCTCTCGCGCTCGCTCGCTCTCTCGCTCGCGCTCTCTCCCTCCCTGGAAGAAGGGAATGAGGCAGGGCTGACGTGAAGGGATGCTAAACAGCTCCTCCTAAGCCAGCTCGCAGAGGAAGAGAGACAGAAAAGCAGCCCTTTTATCTCTCTTTTGTTTTCTCACTTCCTTCCACCCCCCCAGCACCCCCCTCTCGTCGGCC
The DNA here is from genome assembly GCF_011762505.2 of Arvicanthis niloticus. Lineage (NCBI taxonomy): Eukaryota > Metazoa > Chordata > Mammalia > Rodentia > Muridae > Arvicanthis > Arvicanthis niloticus. The sequence continues at coordinate 51,610,232 of NC_047658.1, read as the reverse complement.
CAAGTTTTCTTTTTCTCTTTCTACCGCAGAGAGGATTTTTCTTCTTTTCTTTCTCTTTCTCTCGCTGCAACTCTCCTACTCGAATTGCAAGCCTGGAGGCTTCTCTCTTTTTTTTCTTCCCCTTCCCTCTTTTCTTCCTCCTTCCTCCTTTCTTATTTCTCTAAAAGGGTTTTGTTTGCTGTGGGAGTTTCGTTTGAAAATCGAGTCACGCCTTTTTCCTTCTTTTCTTTCTCCCTCTCCCTCTTTTTTTCCCCTCCTCTCAGCAGAAAAGGGGAACAAAGATTAACAAGCGGGGGAGAAGGGAGCGTCAGAACCTCGCATGGAAATGGGGGGCTGTCCCTGCCAGGCACAAAGGGGGCTCGAGAGAACAGCCCCCCCCAGGAAGTCTGGGGTGTCCTATCCCAAAGAAGAGCCAATGGAGATGGGGGTCCGGGGAGCCCCTGAGTCCCAAGTCCTTCCGAAACATGGGTAGGGGCTGAGCCTGTCCCCTCCCCAGTCACGGGTGGAAGCTGGGGGTGCGCTTCACTTAATATATTTTTTAAGTGGGCAGATGGGACTTAGAGCAAACGTCGCCACAGAGCCCTGAACAGTAAAGAGCTTTAAACAGCTGTTCGCAGAGCCCTGGACGGTCAGACTCGAGGGAACGGCTCCGGCTGCTACTGCCCGGACCCGGGTGCGAATGGGGTTCAGAGGAGTTCGGGCCCCTCGCGTCCTCCCCAAGCTCAGGGCCTAGGCACGACCCCGGGGTGCACTGCTGGGGGGCGCCGAGGCGTGGTCCTCTGAGGTCTGGGCCCTTGTGGCTCCCCGCGGGGCCCGGGGTTCGGCATAGCCTGGCCTCCTCCCAGCTCTGGGACAGGCCGGACACCCCGCCTCCAACCTCCCGGACACCCGCCACTCAGAGCTGCGCCGCTCGACTCCGACGCATGGGCGGGTACGGAGCCCGCGGACAGAGCCGGGCAGTGTCGCCACCAAGGGTCAATTATTCATGGGGCGCCTGGGCGTGCTCCCAAGACCAGCTCTGTCTTCGGCTTCTCCGGAGGAGTGGAGACAACACGGGGGAAAAGTTCCCAGAGCAAAGTTGGCCACATTTCTTATTTTCCCAAGTAAGTATTGAGCACCTGCTGGATGCCTGGCCCTTGGATTGGGGCTGCAGCTGAGCGAGAAACGTGAGGTCTCGGCGGGCCCAGACAAAGCGAGAGAAGCTGAGGCTCCGGACCAGGTCACCGAGCAGAAGGGAAGCCTGGATCCTCTCCCCTCCCTGCGCTCTTCCTTCCCTCCTTCCTCCGGGCTGCATCTCCTTGGCTCCACCCCTTCTCATCAATTCCTCCCACACTTCCCTGCTCTCCCTGGCTTTTCACTGGAGGGTCCCTTCTCCCAGCGAGGAGCAGATGCTGAGCCCCATTGTCTCTCCCCCAATGACTGCAGCCTCCCAGGGATAGGACCAGCCACTCCTTCCCCTCCCCCCCCCCCCAGCCCAAAGGCCTGGGTCTTTACTGACAGGAGCCCCAAGGCCACTGCCCCCCGCCCCACCCTACACCAGCTCCTGGAGCTGTGAGCAATGACTCCAGTCACTCAGAACATGATTTATTTCTGGCAAGGAGTGAGAAAACAGAAGCCAGAGAGTTTGGTTCAGCAAGAAGGACCCGGTGATTTCAGGCTCAGCATATTGGGCCTCTAGTGACCCCAGCACCTTCACCACCTTTGTAGTAGGGAATGCAAGAAGCCACAATTCTATTCAGTCATTACCTGCTCCTCTCCAGAACACCCAAGCCATATTAATTTAAAAAAAAAAAAAAAAAAAGACAAAAGTCCTCTCTGACAGTCAAATAGTCATTCAACAACCATTTGCTACATACCTGCTCTGTGCCAGCTCCCCAGCCTGGTGCTAAGGACTTAACACCAGAGAGACCATATCCTTGTTCTGGCTTTGCAAACTGGTAGGAGCCAGATAGGGCTGGGCCTCATGGATTGTAATCCCAATTTTTTGGAAGGTAGAGACAGGAAGAGCAGAAGTTCAAGGCCAGCCAAAGCTATGTAGCCAGTTCCCAGCTGGGTTACCTGAGATTCCTCAAAAAAAAAAAAAAAAAAAGGGGGGGGGGGATGTCCGGGAGAGACAACAGGCAACTAGAGTGGCACGTGAGGTTCTGAGGAAGCACCTCAGAGGGGGCTTGGACAGGGGTGGTCAGCGAAGGTTTCCTGGAAGTCACATCTAGATAAATAGAACTGTGCCAGCCAAGAGCATGGGACAGAGCCAGGTGTGGTGGTGATACAGGCCTTTAATCCCAGCATTTGTGGGGCAGAGACTAGCAGATCTTGTTGAGTTTAAGGCTAGCCTGATCTACATAGTTCCTAGACAGCCTGGATTCTACAGACCTTATCTCAAAACAACATCAAAAACTTGGGAGGAAACAATTTGCCTAAGGCTAAGAAGGGACATTCTTCTAAATTCAAGGAATTTTAACAGGGAGGTCTGGTGGTACCTGCTCTTAATCCCAGCCCCGGGGAAACAGATGTAGGTGGAGCTTAGTGACTTTGAGGCATCCTGGTCTACATAAGGAGTCCCAAGCTAGTCAAGGTTTTACAGAGAAGTCCTGTCTTTTAAAAAGAAAGAAAAAGACTTCTAAGTGCTTGAAGAATAGAATACTCTAGGGAATGAGGGTGGTTATGGGCACAGGTGGGGGACAGGGTTAGTGTCAAGGAAATAGTCAAAGTTTATTCCTTTCCACTGCCAGCTTCCTGCACTTCCAAGTGACTAACAGGAAATAACTTAGACCCGGTGGCCTGCCTTACAGAAATGGGGGTAATGGAAGCTGGGTGTGAAGCTACATCCCAGCACTCCAAGACAGAATCAGGCGTATCTTGTGAGTTTGTGGCCAGCCTGGTCTGCATAGCAAGTTTCTATGAGAGAGGGGGTTGAGGGGGGAGAGAGAAAATCAAAGCAAGTAAATAAAGAGCTACTACTTGGGAGACTGAGGCAGAAGGATCAAAAGTTGAAGGCCAGCCTGGGCTACATATGGAGACCATGTCTGTAAGAAAGAGGATTGGGAATATAGCTCAGTGGTAGGAAACCTAATCCAGCATACTTAAGTCACAAACATAAATACCACAGTTAAAGGCCAGCTTGTGCTACATAGTGAGGACCTATTGCAAACTATTGAAGAGAGGAGATAGAAAAAAAGAGAGAGAGAGAGAGGAGATAGAAGGGGGGGCAGATCTAGGGGTTGTAGGGTGTCTGCAAATGCCCAGACTTATGTACCCAGTCAACCACCGATCTTCTATAAGACAAGGATGCAAATCCCTGCATCCCAGTGTTCATCGAGGCCTAAAAAAGCCCACACCTTTTGTGCTATTTGGTGCATAAGCACCAGCAATGCATAGTAGCTTTTATTCATTATTACTATGAAGTGAGGGAGTGTCGGGGAGGTGTCCTTACAACCTAGAAATGAGAAGACAGGGTGAAACCAGAGTGACTCACAGGCTACAAAGGCAGAGCCAGCTGTGGCAGGAACATTCCTTCAAAGATGCCTTGTGTCCCAGTGGGTGGCTGGAATGGGGGACACCCACATCTGCTCCAAGGTGGCCAGGGTGTCATCTCAGAAGCATGACAGCCTGGTCACTGGAGTTCTAGCCTGCCTGGGGAGCCAATAGGAATCCGTGGAGAATAGGCCCTGTGAAATCTGCAAAGGCTCCTAAGAGCAGGGAAGGAAAGGGACTCCAATTCATACAGGACAGGGAGGGGTTCTTGAGTTCCCACAGTCCAGTTACATCTCTCCAAGACTCCTAGTCCTTTACAGGGGTCCTGATTCTAGGCACACCAAAGATGAACATCACAGCAGTAAAAGGCCTCGGGGATCCAGGGAGATGCCAGTGCTCCACTTCTTCCATTGTGGATATTATGCATTTCTATATTGTAGTTTATTTTATTGAAGTACTGGGAATAGAATCCAAGACTTCTACATGCCGAGTAAATATCTCCAGACTACCTCTCTCCTGCCTACAAGTCCTTCTCTCCAGCTTCTCTGGTCTTATGAAGCCCAGGCTGGTCACAAAGTTGCTATATAGCCAAGGCCAACCTTGAATTCCTGATCCTTCTGACTTCCTGTCCCAAGTGCTCAGATTACAGCTGTCCACCAATACATACCTGACTTTTTCTTTCTTCCTTCATAGCACAAATACACTGTGAAAAAGTTGAAAATCAAGTAGGTAAAACTAAAAACCCCATAGAGAGACATTATGTCTTAGTGTATAGCCACAGGCATTTCATCTCATATTTACATGTAAATGCATATGATAAAACTACACAATAAATATTGTTAAATAACTGATAATATATAAATATTAGCCTGGGATGGTGATCCAACCATTAATGGCGCTTCCTGCTCTAGTAGGACCCAAGTTTGATTCCCACCACCCACATCTGGCAACTCCAGCTCCAGGGGATCCAGTGCCCTCCTCCTCTGGCCTCTGAGAGCACTGACATGCAGATGACATATACAGGAACATTAAAAAAAAATTGGAAACTATACAGAAAAATAATTGTCATCAATGCAACCCCCTTTAAAAAGCACACATGCATATACCATATACACATATAAATAAATAAAAGTACAAGAAAGCAAATGTGATTTTAAAAAATAAATTTAACAAACCCTGTCTTGAAAAACCTAAATAAATAAATAAATTTAACAAAATTATATCACTTTAGCTACAGAGTTGCCACCAGTTTGGTCCAGTAATATGTTATACATATCTTTTCCTGTCTGTAAACACCCACAGTTACATTCATAACAAATCACATGTTATCTTTGTATCTATACAAATTGTTGAGATATATGCAAATTTTCAATGTTATGAAACTGCTAAGAGGTGGGGACCGTGGGGGGTGCAAGTTTTTAATCCCAGCACTTGGGAGGCAGAGACAGGCAGATCTCTAGGAGTTCCAGCCTGGTCTACAGAGTGAGTTCCAGAACCAAGGCTATACAAAAGAAACCCTGTCTCAAAAAACAACAAAAACAAAACAACAACACAGAAACTGCTGTGATAACTTTTTTTTTTGTGCTATTGTTTCTATTTTAAAAAGCTACAATTAGCCTTTATTTTAGTTTTAGAATTGATTGATTTCTTTTGTTGGGGTGCATGCATGCCATGGTCTTCTACCATGTAGGTCCCTGGGATGGAACTCAGGACATCAGGCTTGGAGGCAGTGGCTTTTATCTGCTGAGCCATATCATCAGCTCCAGTGTCTTTTGAAACAAGGTTTTACTATGTGTCTTGGGCTGCCCTTGAACTCATTATATAACTCAGACTGGCCTGGAACTCTCAGATCCTCCTGCCTCTGCTGGATTAATAAGCATTAGTCCCCATTCCTGGTCAGATGCATGTTTTTATACAGTCTTTTTTTGGTGCCAGGCTTGCACTTTATCATGTCTAAGCCAGAATTTGCAGCTAAGGCTTCTGGTTTGGGTTTTCTGTGCATAGCCTGGCTCATAGGAGCAGGGTCCCTCAGTATCTTCTCTGTCTCTGTCTCCCTTTCTCTCAGACTGGTCTCAGGTAAAGCAGGCAGGTCTCACACTTCCTGTATAGCTAAGGATAACCTTGAAATCTGAATCTCCCTGCCTCTGTCTCCCAAGTCCTTCCCGGATCACAGGAAGCTTCCCACTATCTTTCTTAAGTATTGCCTCCCTGGGAGAACTTGTCTGGGCAGATGCTCTGCCTTTTACTCTGACTAGTAACTAAAGTAATTAATGTTCATTTCTTGGAGTTGCTGGAAAGAATGAAATTTAGCAACCAATGACAGAACACTCCGGACACTCTATCTTGTAAATTGTAAAAGCTTATTGATGTCAGGTGATTTCAGTGAGGGCCGAGCTCAGAAGTTACTGTTTAGCTGAACACCCTGATTTACTGTAAGCAGAAGAGAATCTTCCAGATTGACACTAAAGAGCTATCAAGTGACACATGTAGGCCTCTTTCCAGCATTTCAGTAACCCCAAAGTGGTCTCCCCTAGGTAAAATTTGAACGTAGGTGTGTTTTAAGATTCATGAATCAAAAAAAAAAAAAAAAAAAAAAATATTTATGGCCGGGCTGTGGTGGCACAGGCCTTTAATCCCAGCACTTGGGAGGCAGAGGCAGGCAGATTTCTGAGTTCGAGGCCAGCCTGGTCTACAGAGTGAGTTCCAGGACAGCCAGGGCTACACAGAAAAACCCTGTCTCGAAAAACCAAAAAAAAAAAAAAAAGAAGAAGAAGAAGATTTATGAATCTTCACTTTCCTGAGGGAGGAGCATTTATGTTTCAGTCCTTGAGTCTGAATCTGAGGGGTCTTGTAAGCCCCCCCCAAAAAAAGAGTGCACCCCCTCCCCCACACCCTGATTCCGCTGACATCTACTAGAGTGATTCTATGGGGAAATTAACTGGTGTTTATTAAGTAAGAACCCTGTCTTTTGCCAGACACGGTGGCACACACACCTTTGATCCCAACACTGGAGAGGCAGAGGCAGACAAATCTCTGAATTGGAGAGCAGCCTGGTCTACACAGTCTCAAAAAAACAAAACAAAACAAACAAAAAGACCAGTGTCTTCCATAGGATGAGCCAATGGAAACTTTTAGCGTATATCAGCAATATCAAATATTCAGTGTTTTCTTAGTTTTTATTTTTTCGAGCCAGGTGTTTCTCTGTGTAGCCCTGACTGTCCTGGAATTCACTCTGTAGTCCAGGCTTGAACTCAGAGATCCACCTTCCTCTGCTGCCCAAATTCTAGGATTAAAGTGCTGGGATTAACCACCTCTACTACGTTAGATGTGAAGGTGTGGTGCATGTCTGTAATCCCAGTACTCAGGAGTGAAAGGCCGGAGAATCAGAAGTTCAATGTCACCCTCAGGTACTTAGTGAGTTTGAAGCTAGCTATCCTGAGCTAACTTCACACCCAACTCTACCCCACCCCACCCCCAGAAAAAAAGAGGAAGAAACATTTGCCACAGAAAAGTGTCATAATAGCAATCGGCAGTCAACGGCCAGCTTCCTTAAACAAATGAGTAATATATAAATAAGCCCATGATTATATTAATTATTCTGGGAGGGCAGGGTGATGCAAAGCTTGCTCAATTGTTTTATACTACGGATTAAGGGAAGTTTGGACTGCAGAGATAGCTCAGTGCGTAAGATCAATATCAGCTTTTTGGAGACTGGGTTTCTCTGTGTAGCCCTGGCTGTCCTGAAACTCTTTCTATAAACCAGGCTGGCCTTGAACTCACAGAGATCTGCCAGCCTCTGCCTCCCAAGTGCTGGGATTAAAGGCGTGCGCCACCATGCCAGGCTTATATATTTTAAAAAGGAAAGTTTAATAGTTTCTACCTCTTGATTTTTTTGTAAGTCGAATTCTAGAATTTTTTTTTTGTAATACTGGAATTGAACCCAGGATCCTGCACATGCTGGGCAAGAACCCTCTCACTGTGCTAGGTCCTCAGCCCTCTCTTTGATTTAATTAAAAAAAAAAAAAATTCGTATGTGTGTGTGGGAACCTGGATGGTGTACCATGTGTGTACAGTGCCCAGGAAGGCCAGAAGGAGGCACAGAATCCCCTAGGCTTAGACCTAGAAATGATCATGAGCTGCCTTGTGGTTGCTGGGAATTGAACCTAGGTCCTCTGGAAGAGCAGCCAGTACTCTTAACTCTGAGACATCTCTTCAGCACTTTCTTTTTAGACTTTGTTTATTTTTAATAGTTTTATTTTCTCTGTGTGTGTCCGAGTGTTTCAGTGGGTACCACGTGTGCAAATGTCTTTGGAGTCTGAAAGAGGACTTCAGATCTCCTGGAACTAGAGTTACAGTTAGTTGTGAGCTGCCCAACATGGATGCTGGGAGCTGAATTCTGGTCCTCTGGAGGAGGAAGCATTCTTGTTTTTTTTTTTTTTTTTTTTTTTTTTTTTTTTTTTTTTTTCCTTCGAGACAGGGTTTCTCTGTGTAGCCCTGGCTGTCCTGGAACTCACTGTGTAGACCAGGCTGGCCTGGAACTCAGAAATCCGCCTGCCTCTGCCTCCCAAGTGCTGGGATTAAAGGCGTGTGCCACCACTGCCCAGCAGGAGTAAGCATTCTTAACTGCAGAATCAGCTCTCCAACCCCTTGCTTTCAAATCTTCAGCTAATGTCATGTTAAGTTACCCAGGATGCCCATGGACTCCCTTTGTATCCTAGGCTGTGCTAGTTCCTGCCTCTGCTCTCTAATAGCTAAGATTATAGTCCCACCGCACCAGGGCCTAGAAGTTCTACAAGTCGGAGAGAAGTGCTCAATCTTCCTAGTAGCAATGTTTATCAAAGTGTTAAGTATATTAGCAAAAGTGGAAAATGAAAACAGAAACTGAAGGAAGAACCTAATATCCCACAATTTGGGCATGCTAGGCAAATGCTCTGCCATTGAGTCAGTCGTGCCCCCTAACAGGCAAGGTTTTGAAAAATACTTAACAGAGAAGAATGTTCCTAACACCCTTAATGAGATAGTAAATTATACATAAGTCAAATAGCATTTTTGTAAGTTTGTGTATACCTGTATCTTACCCAGAAAAACACATATAAAATACCTGGAAGAAAATATACATTAAAAAGTTGTTTCCTGCTGGGCAGTGGTGACACGCACCTTTAATCCCAGAACTCAGGAAGCAGTGGCAGGTAGATCTTGGATTTCCAGGCCACTCTGGTCCACAGAGAGATTTCCAGGACTGCCAGGGCTACTCAAACAAACCCTGTCTCAAAACAACAGCAACAAAAATGTATTGTCTTAGTTACTTTTTTATTGCTATGGTAAAACATCATGGCCAAGGCAACTTAGAAAAGTGTTTAGTTTGGGATTTACACTTTGGTTTCAGAGGGTTTAGAGTCTATAACCATCATGGTTGGGAGCATGGCAGCAGGCAGGCAGGCACTGAAACGGTGGGTGAGAGCTTACATCATGATCCTCAAATTGAGGCAGAGAAAACTAAGTGGGAATCACATGGACTTTTGAAACCTCCTGAGTCAGCCCCGTGACACACCTTCTCCAACCAGGCCTGGCCTCCTAGCTCTTCCTAGTTTCACCAACTGGGAAGCAAGTGGTCAAATATATGAGCCTATGGAGTTTATTCTCATTCAGACCACCTGTGTTGTTCCCATCTCTCTGGCCCCATGGCTCAGTGTATGAGAGCTCACCAAGCCTCACTGTGTTCCATCCCAGAATCCACATGGTGGAAGGAGAGGACTAACCTGTCCTCATACCTCCACCTGTGCCCACACACACAAGATAAATAAATAATAAATAAATATAATTTATAAAAGTTTGTCGGTTATTTCTATTTGTTGGGATTATAAATATATATTTAATTTATTTTAAAAATATTTTATTTGGTTGTTTGGGGTTTTGGTTTTTTGAGACAGGGTTTCTCTGTGTAGCCCTGGCTGTCCTGGAACTCAGTCTGTAGACCAGGCTGGCCTGGAACTCATAGATCTTCCTGTCTCTGCCTCCCAAGAGCTGGGATTAAAGGCATGCGCCACCATTGCTCAGTTTACTTTATTTGTAGTTGTGTGTGTCCTCTGAATTTAGATCTTCCAGATCCCTGGGAACTGAACACAAGTCCTCTGAAAGAACAGCAAATACTCTTAACGGTCGAGCCATCTTTCCAGCCCTTTATTTTCTGTTATAGAAGATTTGTCAAATTTCTTTAATGAGTATATATGTTTTTCCTCTTCTTGAACATGCCATGTTTCTCCCCTCCCACTTCTAGCTTTGCTAAAACATATCTAACTGGTATGTAAAAGCTGTACACAATTCATGTGTGAAGCTTTGATATGTCTGCACACGTGTGTGTGCCACAGGTTACCTCACAGCAGTCAAGGTGACTCACAAGCACGTCTCTCCCTTCCGGAACTCTCCAGGTCATTCTTGTTTTGTTTTAATGGTCGTTATTTTTGTTTTCCTGTTTCATTGTTCTGAAACAACTGCTTGGGTATTTAGAAAACAAGGCCTAGGCTTCTTTTGCATTCTCCTGTTGGTGGCAAAGGCCCCACGCAGAGCCTTCAGGGAGCTTCCAGTTTGTAGGAGAAGCAGGCCGGCCTGCAAATAGAGGTTAGGTTGTGCAATGCAATTACTTCTCTTCCTTTAGAAATGTTTGGAGAACTGGGCAGAAAGAGGAACCATCCCTTTGGTTGCTGATTTAAGCTCTGGATGGAATAGAGTATCTATTGTGGAAGTGTATTGTGCAAAAAGAGAAAGGAGCTTTTTGTAAAGAGAGATAAAGAGGTTGTGGGGTGGGAGAGGGAAGGGTGGGGGAGGAGGAGACAGGGCTGGCGGACAGTCCTGGAGAGGGGCCTGGCAAATAACCATCGAGGGCAGACTTCAAGCAGGGCATCCATCGGAAGGTCCCAGCAGGGGACCTCTTCAGCCTGTCCCTGGGTCTGTGAGTCCAGGGACCGCCCGTGTGTGCTCAAAGTCACCTTCATACAGGTTCAGTAAACAGTCACTGCCCTTGAGAGTCCTGCTAAGTGTGACTAAGCCCTTCCTCTGAATTTCCTTTAAGCCTTTAGTAGTCTGTCTGAAGAGTCAGGTATGCCAGCTCACACCGATAAACCTAGTGATTAGGAGGCCGAGGCAGGAAGATTGCCATGAATTCCAGGCCAGCTTGGGCCATAGAGTGAAATTCTATGGGGGGGGGGGGGGGGGGGGGGAGGGGGAGGAAAGCCAGGGAGAGGGTATGGCAGGCAAATTGCTTCTAGTATAAGAATAAGAACCTGAAGCCAGGCAGTGGTGGCTCATGCCTTTAATCCCAGCACTTGGGAGGCAGAGGCAGGCGGATTACTGAGTTTGAGGCCAGCCTGGTCTACAGAGTGAATTCTAGGATAGCCAGGGGTTCTCTGGGTGTATTTATCTAGTTTTGTTTAGTTTTGTGTGTGTTTTTAAATTCTTTGTTTGGTTTTGAGACACTTTCACTATGTAGCCCTGGCCGCTTTTGAACTTGCTGCCTCTCACCCCAGCGATTGTTCTGCCTCTGCCTATTGATTCTGTCATTGAGACAGACCTCACGAGGTAGCACTCACCAGCTTCAGGCTTCACTGAAACTCCCTATGTAGACCCAGCTAACCTCAAACCCACAGAAATCCACAGGCCTCTCCCTTCAGTGTAGTGCTGAAATTAAAGGCATAGACCTGTGGACTCTTCACATATAAATTCTTTTTTTTTTTTTTTTTTTTTTTTGGTTTTTTGAGACAGAGTTTCTCTGTGTAGCCCTGGCTGTCCTGGAACTCACTCTGTAGACCAGGCTGGCCTCGAACTCAGAAATCTGCCTGCCTCTGCCTCCCAAGTGCTGGGATTAAAGGCTTGCAACACCACCGCCTGGCCCAAATTCTTTTTTTGTAATCACGTTTCCTACTACTATCTAGTAGAGGATTTTTTTTCTTTTGTCTTTATTTTGTTTTTGTTTTGAGACAGGGTCTCCTGTAGTCCAAGTATCTGGCCTAAGTATGGAACGCCATGCCCCTGGCCTTGCAATTTATTTGTTTATGGTACTGAAGATTGAACCCAGGGCCTCACTCCACCAGGCCTTGAGCCATACCCCCAGCCTGAGGGGCGAGATCACTTGATCTGGAATTTGAGTTTGATACTGGTAGGCAGTGACTCAAAGCCAGCTGAAGCTGAAGAGAAACACCTTTTGTTTTTGTTGTTACAGTTGTTCTGGTTTTGTAACTTTGCTTTGAGACAGTTTCTCTTTAGACAGTCCAACACAAAATAACCAAACAGACAAAAAAAAGCTTCCTTCACCTAGGAAGGCTGGAGGAGTCTTTATGGAGAAAGATGTGGGGGAGGGGTCTTTATGGAGAAAGAAGTGGGAAGCAACTAATTTGACCTTCAGAAGTTCACTTCCCATTCAGAAGAATCCCACCTCCCAGCATGCACCAGCTTCTGTCCCTCCTCTATCAAGATCAGTTCCTCTGGAAACTTACTTCCTGTTCCCATTTCACTCTTCTTTCCAACTTCCTCTAGCGAGCTGGGCTGTTGGCTCCACCCTTAAGTTACCCAGACAGTTTTCCCAGAGCTGAAAAAATAGTTTTAAACAAAGACCTTATTTTTCCACCACAGGGGAAAAAGAAAATCCTGATAAATTTGAAAATGCAGATGTCGTCTGAAGCACATTCCCTGTGCTCCAGATGACATGACTGGAAATTAGTGCTGTGAACCGTTTACTGGGGATTCTCTGAGGTAGCTCTGGAATAAAAGAGAAAAATAAAAAAGTATCAATTTAGAGGACAGCACAATGTCTCTTCTCTTGCCATATCTCCCTGAATGTATCCTGTTTACTCTCAGAAGCTAAGCAGGGCTTGTCTTGGTTGGTACATGGATGGGAGTAAACGGGGAAAACCAAAAGAATCTCAACTATGAAAAGCAACAGCATACATGCAAAGCTGTGCTAACTTATGTATTACATATATATATATGTAATACATATATATATACATATCTATAATAAAGCATATATATATGTATATGTATGTATGTGTATATAAGTATATACTCTCATACGTACATGGAGAGATGGCTCAGTGATTAAGAGGACTCAGAGTTCTTGCAGAGGATCTTTTTTTGTTGTTGTTTTTGTTTTGTTTTGGTTTTGTTTTTTGTTTGTTTGATGGTTGGTTGGTTGGTTGGTTTTTCGAGACAGGGTTTTTCTGTATAGCCCTGGCTGTCCTGGAACTCACTCTGTAGATCAGGCTGGCGTCAAACTCAGAAATCTGCCTGCCTCTGCCTCCCAAGTGCTGGGATTAAAGGCGTGCGCCACCACCGCCTGGCCAGAGGATCATTTTGATTCCCATCACCAACATGGTGGTACACGTGGTACACATGGTGGTCACAACCATCTGTAACTCCAGTTCCAGGGGATCTGATATCCTCTTCTTATCTCTTTCAGCACCGAGCACTGAACAGGCATGTGGTGCACATACACACACATGCAGAAACACACACACACACACATAAAATAATTTTTTAAAAATATATATTGGGGCTAAAGAGATGGCTCAGTGGTTAAGAGTACTGACTGTTCTTCCAGAGGTCCTGAGTTCAATTCCCAGCAACCACATGGTGGCTCACAACCATCTATAATGGAATCCAATGCCCTCTTCTGCAGTGTCTGAAGACAGTGACAGTGTACTCACATATATTAAAATAAATAAATCTTTTTTAAAAAGTATATATTGGGGGCCTGGAGAGATGTTAATAACAGTTTATGATCTTACAGAGATCATTTTATTCCTGAGGTCCATGGTGACTAAGAGCCTGTAACTTCAGTTTTAGGAAATCCAATGCCCTCTTCTGGTTGCTCCAGGGAACTAAATGCCTGTGGTACACAGACATATATACATGCAGAACATCTATACATTATAAATAAAAGTAAATACATATTTAAAAACCTACTTTTGTGGGCCAATAAGATGACTCTGTGGGTGAAGGCATTGCCAACAAAAACTGGGACCTGAGTTTGAACCTTGGGACTCAAGTAAAGGTAGAAGAGAAAACAGATTCCACAAAGTTGTCCTTTGACCCCCCCACTTAGTTAATTAATTACTTAATTAATTAATTAGTAAATAAACATAACTCAGTGGGTATTGGCCCTGGTGGAGGAGGGTTATGTATGTATATCTTTAATCCTAGTACTTGAGAGGTAGAGGCAGATCTTTGAGTTCTAGGCCAGCCTGATCTACAGAGTGACTTCCAGGATAGCCAGGGCTACACAGAGAAACCCTGTCTTAAAAAACCAAAACCAAAATAAAAAATAATAAAATGACTCAGCAGTTAAGAGCACTAGTTACTGTTCTAGAAGAATCACACCACGGCTAGCAACCATCTAAGTACAGTTCCAGGAGATCCAGTGCCCTCTTCTGGCCTCCTTGGGCATTGTATACATGTGGTGCACAGACTTAAGTGCAGGTAAACACCCATATATACATAAAATAAAAATAATACATAAACATTTTTTTTTAAAAGAGTCAAGGCTAACTTTGATTACATAGAGTTTAGGGCAACCTGGGCCACATGAGGCCTTGCCTCAAAACAACAACAACAACAAACAAAGACAGAAGAGAATAACCTGCAAAAATTAATTTATTGAAAAAAATTAAAAAGCAAGCTGAGCTAGATGGCCCATGCTGTTATCCCAGCCCTTGGGAGGTAGCAACAGGAGGATCAGAAGTTTAAGGCCAGCTTGTTCAACTTCAGGCCCTGTGTCAAAGCAAACAGGAGCAGGGCGGGGCATAAGAGGAAGAGGAAGAAGAGAAGAAAGAAAATAGAAAAGGAGTAGGATTGATACCTTTGTCCTTGGGCTTTGTTTTCATAAAAGACAGAGTCTAGTTAATACAGGTCTTAAGAGAAGGGGTAGGGAGAATAGCAAAGAGAAAGCTTATTTAAGAAGAACTAGAGTTGATGACGTCGTACATCTGTAACCCCAACTCGGGAGGGTGAGACTGGAGAATTTCAAGTTCCAGGCTGACTTAGGCTATACTGGGAAAGGCTTTCTCAAAAATAAAAAAAAATTAGAGGCTTTGTGCTTTGGATTCAAACTGTTCCTGTCCAGACCCCCTGATGCCATCCGGCAGCAGTTCCGGGAGCCTGGAGCCGGCAGAGGTGGTTGATGGGAGTGGTTCTTCGAACTGCAGCCAGGCCTTGCTTCAGGCTCCATCCATTCCAAGAGGTGACATGCTCCTGCTGTCCCACACACTTCCACCTCTGCCTTTCAAGCAGACTAACCTTACAGGACCAGGAACCCTAACAAATCCTCCCTCCCTCCAGTTGCTTCTGTCACAGCACTGAGAAAGGTGACCAACACAAACACTATCAGGCCGGGTGTGCTGGTGCGCGCCTTAGCTTCAGCACTTGGGAGACAGAGGCAGGAAGGATCTCTGTGAGTTCGAGGCCAGCCTGGTGTGAAGATCAAGTTCCAGGACAGCCCAGAAAAACTATCTCGAAATAAACACCCCCTCCGCGCATCAAACAAACAGAGAAAGAAACAAAATGATCTTATTATGTAGTAGTAGTAACTTGCTGGCTGCTAGATTTTCCTACTCTACAGAACTGCTGGGGCAAGCGAGGGGCACTTAAGTGAAAGTTTGGGGCAGAAGTAGCTCAGTGGTAGAGCCCTTGCAGCCTCAGCTCTGCAAACACTGCTTTGGGGAATTGAGGAAGCATTTAATGAAGGTGTTATGAGCACTGATTTCTCAAAGCTCTTAGTCCAGAACATTGAGACTGGAAAAACCGATGTTTTTTAAAAGGTTTGAGGCAAAAGTAGACTGTTTTTTTAGTAAATCAATTAGAATGGAGAGGGTTGTTTTTCCACATGAAGAAAACTAGACCCCTGCCCCAGCCCCTACCCACAGAGGGGCATAGAGACTAACTGAGGCCAGCAGAACGGGCCAGCGCTTTATAGCACTAGTTGCTTCTATAGAGGACCCTGGTTTGCTTCTCAGCACCCACATGGTGGCTCACAAACCCAGAGAATCTGAAGCCTTCTTCTGACCTCTGAGGGCACCAGGCCTCTGTATGGTGCATATGCATACATACAGGCAAACTATACACATAAATAAAATACATTTCAAAACTATAAAGAAGAGAGAAAGAGCTGAGACCAGTGAGGTGGTCATCAGGTAAAAGTGATTGCCCCAAAGCCTGGAGGCCTGAGTTCCATCCGGAGAACTCATGCGAAGGCGGAGGGAAACTGTCCTCTGACTTTCATATGCACAGTGGCATACATCACACATGCATCATGCACACACACACACACACACACACACACACACACACACATCCACTACCACCACCACCACCACCAATGAAAATGAAAAACTAAAGGAGGTGAGTCATGATCAAGGAAAAACCCAGACATGGGCATCTGGCTTTCACATACAAATACTCACACATGCAAATGTATTTGTATGCACCTGTGCACACACCCATAGGAATGGTACATATACTATATATACATAAACACACACAGAACTAGGCATAGTGGCAAACATCTGTAATCCCTGGAGAGCTAGAGGCAGGAGGATCGGAAGTCTGAGGTTATTTTAGGATGTATACAGAGTTCAGGGCCAACCTGGGCTACATGAGATCCTGCTAAAAATTAAACAGATTAATGAATGGGAGCAGAGGAGCAGAGCAGGCATTTAGCATGTGAGAAGCCCGAGGTTTGGTCTCCATAATCCATTCCTCACAAAAAGCTATCTGCAGACTTGACAATGACATTAGCAGTAACTTAACGTGTCATGGAGGCACCAGGACAGGACCAGAGTGTTATATTTGAGTTATTTGGGGTTGCCAAGCATGCTGGCATGTACCTATGCACTACTCAAGAGACTGAGGGAGCAGGTCCTTTGCGATCACAGCTTCTTGGCCAGCCTGGGCACTAGAATGAGAACCCCATTTCCAAATTAAATGAAGACCTCCTTTTTGTTTGTCTCCTGTAGAGACAAGGTCTCATGTCTGCTTGAAAGTGCTGTGGAGTTGGGATGACCTTGAACTTCTGTTGTCCTGCTTCTACCCCTCCCCCACCCCACCCCAAATCTCCACCCCTGTACTGGGATTACCTACCACATCTGATTTATTCAGCACTGGGAAATCAAAATTTCGGCTTCATTCTTGCCGGGCAAGCACTTCAGCGTCTGAACTTCATACACAGCACCCTTCACTCTTCAGACAGCATCTCAGCACATGACTACAGCTCCTCACAGCTGAGACAACCCTTTCCCCCAACCTCCTGAGTGCAAGGATTACAAAGGTATGATCCCACATCCTGGCTTGCGGGACACATGCGCGCACTCGTGAATGAGACAGGTGAATCTCTGTGAGTTGAGGACCAGCCTGGTCTACAGATTGAATTCCAGGATAGCCAGGGCTACACAAAGAAAAAACCCTGTCTCAAACAACAACAAGAAAATAGTTATTTTTCAGGCGCCAGGTGAAGCAACAGCTTTTGAAGCTTAGAGTTTATGAAAAATCAAAGAGAAAGAGGGTATTTCTGGTAAATCAGTCAAGCTCAACAATTCTAAGAAAATACTCTTCAATACATATTTGTATGTGTGTGTGTGTGTTGCATGCATGCTTGTGTGTATGTGTGTGAATATCTTAGTGTGTGTACATGTGTTGGGTGACCAAAGAAGAGAGGATTAGATCTTCTCTGCAACTGATGTTATGACTATGGCCACCCGATGTGAGTGCTAGCACCAAACTTGTGTCTTTCACCAGAGCAGCAAGCTATTCACAGCTGAGCCATCGCTCTGGCCTCAAACAACATATATTTAAACAACACATAAAGCATGAGCTGGGGGTGGTGACAAAGCACTCTGGAGGCCATGGGAGGAGAGTGCAAGGTCAGCTTGGGGCTTCTGGAGGCCTGTCTAAAAGGCAAGGAAAGAAAGACTTTATGCTCATCAAAAATAAAAATATGGTGATGATGTCATACACCTACAATCCCAGCACCAGGAAGACAGACAGGAGGGCCGAGAGTAGAAGACCAGACCTAGCTACTTGATATCCTATCTCAAAACTCTAAAAAGAGGGAAGAGGAGGAAGTGGAAGAGTAAGAGGAGGAGGCAGGGGAGGTTACATGGTTATGGTGAGGCAGGCCTGTTATATATATATACAGCTATAGCTGTAGCTGTAGCTGGGCAGTGGTGGCGCACACCTTTAATCCCAGCACTTGGGAGGCAGAGGCAGGCGGATTTCTGAGTTTGAGGCCAGCCTGGTCTACAGAGTGAGTTCCAAGACAGCCAGGACTACACAGAGAAACCCTGTCATGAAAAACCAAAAAAAGAAAAAGAAAAAAAAAAGAAAAGCTGTAGCTGTAGCTGTAGCTGTTTGTTTTTCTCTCTCCCTCCCCGCCTCCCATCTGGGCTGTAGAACCCACCATACCTGGGAAACGCTCCTATAACAGAGAGGACAGGCAAGGGGACAGTGGCAGAGGGGGTCCCCTGCCCACATCCTTCTAAGTAGAGAAGCCACCAGGGCTGTAGCTCTTCCTCCTGTAACCTTCCCCTCACTTCCTTGCCCTTCCCGTAACAGGGGTGGGGGTGGGGGCAACTGCAGGCAAAACTCTGGGTTCACTGTCCAGCACCCCCAGGCAGGTGTTCACTTCTAGGAAGAGATTGACCTTGTAGCTTTCTTGATACCCAGAGGGCATGAAGGGAAGATGAGCCTTGGGATTTACTTAGGTATTCATTCATTCATTCATTCATTCATTCATTTTGTGTCTGTCAAAC
>NC_047658.1:51559466-51586966 GCF_011762505.2 Arvicanthis niloticus | reverse complement strand
GCTTATGGCCTGCAACCCATCATCCAAGGAAGTCAGGGTAGAAACCTGGAGGCAGGAACTGAACCAGAGGCCATGGAAGAGGAGTACAGTGAGAATTTTAGAATTTTAGTTTCTTTAAAAAATACAGAAATGTTATAAGAATATATTTTTATTTTAATCCTGGGTGTGGGATGTGGGCTGCTTCAGGTCGTCCACAGCAGCTGACTATGATTTGCCTCGTGCTCTGGCAGGGGCGTGATTTCGCCAGCTGCAGGTAGTTTCTGAGATTGGGTGACGTTTGGAATTCTGGGGACTTTTCAGAGGGTTATAAACCCTCTGAAAATTTATAAAATAAAATTATATTTATAAATAAATAAAATTTATTTATTTATAAAATGCTAGAGCCCTTCAGGCATGGTGGTTGTTGGTTGGTCATTGGTCATGGTTTGTTAAGCAGTCATGTGCAAAGAAGAAACAACAACAAAAAGAAATTAGATATCCTAATGTTGAAAGTCAAGCTTGCCCCATGGAGCTCAACACCCCTAGTCAGCAGAAAGTAGTCTTAACAATAACGTTGCCCCCTTACTGACCTCTGGCTTTATTAATGGATCTCTTGCTTTTCCTCTCTACCTTTCTTTCTTTCTTTCTTTCTTTCTTTCTTTCTTTCTCTCTCTCTCTTTTTTTTTTGGGGGGGGGTCGACACAGGGTTTCTTTGTATAGCCCTGGCTGTCCTGGAACTCACTCTGTAGACCAGGCTGGCCTCGAACTTAGAAATCCACTTTCCTCTGCCTTCCAAGTGCTGGGATTAAAGGCATGCACCACCACTGCCTGGCTATCCTTTTTTTCTCTTATCTAGTGTTAGGGGGTTGAAAGGGTGGAAGAAAAAAGAACCCACTAAGGAGCCAAAGCCAGCTACAGAGGAGTTCTGCTTACAGGCTTGCTCTTTGGGGTTTGCTTGGTTTGCTTTCTTAAATCAGCCAAGGTCACCAGTCCAGGTTTGGTTCTCAGCACACACACGGTGGCTCATAACCACCTCTAATTCTGGTTTCTTTTTCTTTTCTTTTTTTTTTTTTTTTTTTTTTTTTGAGTTTTTCGAGACAGGGTTTCTCTGTGTAGCCTTGGCTGTCCTGGACTCACTTTGTAGACCAGGCTGGCCTCGAACTCAGAAATCCGCCTGCCTCTGCCTCCCAAGTGCTGGGATTAAAGGCGTGCGCCACCACCGCCCGGCTTAATTCTGGTTTCTGATAATCTCTTCTCGTGTCCTCTGGCACTGTGCACACATGGTGCTCTTACATACATGCAGGCAAAACATATACATTTTTAAAAAGCAGTGTGTGGCTGAATCAAAGCTGCGGGGGTGGGGCGCCAGGGGCTTTCTGGGCTTCCTTACCGCCAGCCTAGCTCCAGGTTCATTGAGAGAACCCGTCTCAAGGGAATAAGGCAAGGAATAATAGTGCAGGACATCTGATGGTCTCCTCTGGTCTCTGTACATATGCACAGGTGTAAGCAAGTGACTGCACATGTGTACAAACACCAGACAGACAGACAGACAGACACACACACACACTAGTAGTTTCAGTTAGAAAGGCTCCCAAAGGCTCATATCTTTGAATTTCTTTAGTTGGTGGCACTATGTCCCTTAGGGGTGAGCTTTGAGGTTTCAAAAGACCATGCCAGCTGGGTGATGACGGCGGCAGCACATACATTTAATCCCAGCACTTGGGAGGCAGAGATAGTCAGATCTTTGTGAGTTTGAGGTCATCCTGTTCTACAGTGTCTTTCAGAGCACCCAGGGCTACACAGAGAAACCCTATCTCGAAACAAACATCCCCCCCCCCCAAAAAAAAAAAAAAAAAAAAAAAAAACAAAGCCAAAAGATTCAAGCCATTTGGGGCCAGTGCTCTCACCGCTTGTGATGTGAGCTCTCTTCTGTTCCTGCTGCCGTCTAAGCCTTTGCTCCAGCATCATGGACTTCAACCCTTTGGAACTATAAACCCAATTAAACACTCTCTTTTATAAATTGTCTTGGTCATGGTGTTTTATTATAGCAATACAAAATTAACACAAACATTCACACAAAGGAAATGAATAGCCCACTCTTTAAGTGGAACTAGCTGGAGAATTTAGGCAGAAAGCAATCACTCTGTGCAGGAAGCCATGAGCAACCTTCTGAACCTTTGCTAGCTCATCTGTAAAATGAGCACGTAGAGACCCATCTCTAAGACTTGTGTGTGGTACAATGAGTACACAGAGGCGCTTGCCGGCTAAGGTGCTGGAAGTACAGTAAGAGATGAGGACACCTTACTCTGGGCAGGCTCTGCAAAGGACAGCTCACAACTGGGTTATCAGGAGTGAGGCTGTTCTTTATGTGAACAAAGTTGGTGTGTTACTTAGACGGGGATTTTATTTATGGTGAGAGAAGAGGAAGAGGAAACAGAAAAGAGGAAGAAAGGATCAGGGAAATCTGCAGTACTGAGAAGGAAGAAGATACAAGGTGACCTTGCCTTGGGGGGTCTGTAAGCAAGGTCCGCTGCTCTCTGTGAGCAGTGTGATCTAGGTGAAAATCCCTGCCACTCGTTTGAGAAGAGCTGGGTTCTAGCCAGCACTGGAGGGCTCCAGGAACTACCTTTAGTTCTAGCTGAGACATTTTCCTAATTGTTTTGTATTGCCACACCAAAATGCTCAAGGCTGGGTACTTTTTTTTTTTTCTTCCATGATAGAGTTTCTCTGTGTAGCCCTGGCTGTCCTGGAACTCACTCTGCAGACCAGGCTGGCCTCGAACTTAGAAATCTGCCTGCCTCTGCCTCCCAAATGCTGAGATTAAAGGTCTAAGGCACCAATGCCAGGCTCCACCTTGTTTTTGAGACAGGATCTCTTACAGGACTTGTCGAGTTCTCTATACAGATAGACTCCTGCCCAGCAAGCTCCTGTCCTTTCTTCTCAGCCTGTCATATGGGCACATACACAAAGAGACACACACACATACAACAGTAAAATTAAAAGTGATGATTCTTTCTTTACTTAAGTGCCCCCCTTTCTACCACTGAACTATGCCCCAGTCATAGTATCTCTCTGGTTTTGGATGGCAGTGCATTTATCTCCATGCGTAGGTGGAAGGGGCATAGGCAGGGTTTGCAGTTGGGACCTCAGGAATCTCCCATCCGGCAGCACTACCCCAGTGCCAAAGTCCCAGGGATTTGCTGTTGAAAAAGTCTGGAAAACTCCCCTATCTCGAGGTGTTGTTTATGTGGGTGGCTGAGGCTCTCCTACGACTTAATCAGCAGTGGGAAATTAACGGCTTCACTTTTCTTAAATTGGAAGATAGTGCTCTGTCCTGACACTAGTGTCCAACTTCTAGATTCAATTTCTAGAATTCTCCATCCTGTACAAGATTCCCAGCATGGAGTTCCAGTAGCCCTGGGGTCCTGCTGACGTGCCTGTTTAGAGGGGCTGGGGACAGAAGGCTTTCAAAGAACATCAGAAGACCGAGGGAGCCCAGAATCCTTCAGAAATCAATCCTTGGGAGCAGGAGTATCTCAGGTCTCAGGGGCCTTTGGGAACATGAGCCCTGTCTTTTGTGAAGCCATAGGCTGATACACAGCAGGATGTAATTAATATCAGGAGACTCTTGAAAGACATCCTACTGCTCTAATGAAAAATGAAAACCCATTGGGCCCAGTGCCCAGAGCATGCAGGCTCAGCCAGACTAGACGTCTCCAGCAGAGGGCGCTCACAGGGACCGGAGGGCCTGCTCCTCTTTATGCCAAGCAAGGCCAGCATTGCCAGTCACCCATTGGCTGGAGAAAGCAGCCCTACTTTCACTTAGCCAGAGCGGAGCATCGCACATGGCAGAGACCTGATGCCTCAGGTGTGAGTTGTTCAGAGGAGAGGCCTGGAAATGTGGGGGTGCTCAGAGGAGAGGCGGTGGGGGAACATGGAGCACAGACTTCAGCTAATTTCCTTTGACCACTGACTATTTGCTACCCAGCTTGCTGACTGGGCTGAGGTCATGGGTCCAGCCAGTCCTTCCTCTGCAGGAAAACACCACTGGGCGTCACTGATTATGCTCCAGGAGCTGCCATGACCTCTATGGCCCTCACGTGGCTGTCTCTGCCTGATGCCAAGGCCTCCACTCTGTTCCAGTGCTTGCCACAAGCTGTGTAATGTGTCTCCATCTTGGCTGCTGCAAATGGCCTTCCACATTCTCTTCTCCTCAGAAAATGTAAAGGGATGCTGCTTGGAGGGCTGAAGAGGAGAACTCGGGGTGACCACATACTGGGCACCTGACAGTGTCGTGTCCTTGCCACTACCCGCCCCCCACCCCCCAGCCTTGAATCTGATGTTTAGCAAAGGATGGTCTTGAACTCCAGATCCTTTTGTCTCTACTTCCCAAGTCCTAAGTAGTTGGTTTACAGACCATGGATGTGTGTGTGTGTGTGTGTGTTCGCGTGTGCACGTGAGTTAAATTAAATGATAATTTATGTGTACCAGTGCTTTGCCTGCTTGTTTGTGAACCATGTGAATGCTTGGTACCTGTGGAGGCCAGAAGAGGGCATCAGAATCTCTCTGGAACTGGAATTGTAGAAGGTTGTTAGCCGTCTGTGGGTGTTTGGAATTGTCCTCTGGAAGAGTAGCCAGTACTCTTGACTGCTGATTTGTCTCTGCAGCCGGTTTCTTTAATACTGTAGTCACTCACAGCTATGCATTTCTGTTTGTTTGTTTTGTTTTTTAAGTTTCCCTTGTGCTTTCTTCTTTGGCCCCTTGATTAAGAGCCCGTTGCCTAGGGTCTGGAGAGGTGGCCCAGTGGGTAAGAGGATGTACTGCTTATACAGAGGACCCCAGTTCAGTTCCTTGTATCCACATTGGATGGATTCGGCACCAGGGGAAGGGGCATCACACTTGTATGTCTGTCAACAGTTTTCTTTAAAATTCTGTTCTTTACATCCCCCAGTTGGTGGGTTTGCTTTCCTTCGGCTGTTTGTCTTTGGTTTGGTTTTCCACATTGCTATTGAAACAGATGCTTTCTTTGATTTTAGTGTGGGTCTATCCTGGAGAATGTTCTAGATGCCCTTGGAAGAATGCATATTCTGCTGTTCTGAGGTAGCATCATATATATCTGTGTGTGTATGTATATATGTGTGTATATATGTGTATATATATGTATATATATGCATATATATATACACATATATACACACATATATGTGCATGTGTGTATGTATATGATGTATATATATGTGTGTGTGTGTATACGTGTACATGTATATGATATATTTTGGTTAAATCCAGCTGGTCTACAATGTTAACCAGATCCCATATTTCCTCATTGATTTCCTGTCGGGTTGTTCTATTTCTTTCCTCTAAAAAATTTATGCTCTGTATTAAAAGGTGATATGTTCACATGGTTCAGAATTTTAAGTCTAAAAGGTCTTTCCGTTTCTGACTCCCAACCCCCACTTTTCTTCTGCAGAGACACCTAGCATTAATAATTTCATGGGTGTTCTTGAAGCACTTTAGACAAAATATACATTTATTTTTTATGTACTGTAAATGTTTTATGTTTAGTTTTATGTGTCTAGGTGTTTTGCCTGCATGTATGTCTGTGTGTCACATGCATTCAGTGACCACGAAGGCCAGAAGAGAGGGCTAAATCCCTTGGGACTGGAATTATAGACAGTTGTGAGCTGCTTTGTGGGTGCTGGAAATTGAACCTGGATCTTCTGAAAAAGCAGCCAGTGCTCTTAACTGCTGAGCCATCCCTCCAGTCTGCCATCCGTCTTTCTTTCCTTCCTTCCTTCCTTCCTTCCTTCCTTCCTTCCTTCCTTCCTTCTTTCCTTCCTTCCTCCCTCTCTCTCTCTCTTTCTCTCTCTCTCTCTGTTTTTGCATGTGATACAGGGTTTTTTTAGTTTAGTCCAGGCTGACTTGAATTTGAGATATTTCTGCCCCAGCCTCCTGAGTAGCTGGGATTACAAGTGGGCTGCAATGCACCTGAAAAATCATTCTCCCTCCTTTCCTTGTTCCTCTCTCTCCACATTCCCCTCTTGCCCTTCTGTCTCTCTCCCCAACTCCTTGCCGTATATCCCTGGCTGGCTTCAAACTCTCAAACTCTCAGGTGAGGCTGCATTAGCCTCTGGAGTGCTGGGATGTGCTAGTGTGTTTCACCATTCATGGTCATTGTAAGCCCCTTCTCAGAGGTGTGTGTGTGTGTGTGTGTGTGTGTGTGTGTTGCCCACCTGTTCATGTGGGTGTGTGTTCAGGTAAGGGCTTGAACTTATGAATGCCAGAGGTCAACATTGGTGTCTTCCTAAGCCATTCTTTACATTATTTTCTGAGACAGTCTCTCATTGCCTCTAGAGACCACTCATTGGCTAGGCTGGCTGGACAGCAAGCCCTAGGAATCCTCCTATCTGCCTCCCCAGAGCTGAAATTGCTGCTGTGGCCTGGCCTAGTTTTTACATCTCCCAAAGGTGGAGGCCCACCTCATGCTCCTGCAGCAAACACTTCCCACCCCATGCTCCTGCAGCAAACACTTCCCACCCCATGCTCCTGCAGCAAACACTTCCCAGCTGAGCCTTTGTCCCAGCTCTCCCAGAGGTTTTTTTTTTTTTCTTTTAGATTTATTTATTTATTTATTGTATGTAAGTGTATTGTTGCTCTCTTCAGAGACACCAGAAGAGGGCATCAGATCCCATTACAGAGGGTTGTGAGCCACCATGTGGTTGCTGGGAATTGAACTCAGGACCTCTGGAAGAGCAGTCAGTGCTCCTAACCACTGAGCCATCTCTCCAGCCCCCCTCCCAGAGGGTTTTATATTTGGAATCTGGAGAAGGTTTTGGAGCGCTGTTTCCAGTCAGTCTCCGTGATGATCCAGATACATTTGAGAATTTCCATTCCCATTCCCACAAGTACATGAACACATGGTTCAGGATGAAGACATTGCACAGGATGGGATACCCAGGGTAGATTCCTGAAAGAAGAAAACCTTCCAGGAGGGGCTGGAGAGCTGGCTTAGCAGTTAAGAGAACTTACTGCTCTCATGGAAAACCCAAGTTCAGTTTGCCTGGCTCACAATTGGTTGTAGTTTCAGGCTGAGGGAGTCAGACACCCTTATCTGGCCTCAGATAGCACCCTCTAACATGTGTGCATGCATGGGAGCACACACACACACACACACACACACACACACACACACACACACAATCTTTACAAAGGGGGAGGGAGAGTAAAGAAACTTTCTGAGAGACAAAGCTACCAAGAGGAGCCATAGGAACATATAAATCAGAACTAGGAGCTGACCTCCTATGACAGATTTGATCATGGTTGTGAGTCACCACCACCTTCACTGACCTACATTCCTAGTCCTGAAGAGATTGAGTCCCAGGAACCCTTCGCCTCTGGCTCTAACACTTGAGCATTCGGATCTTCCTCCCACAGTCACCCAGGGCCTCAGTGCCTTCTGAGTGTTTGGATCCTTGAACC
Organism: Arvicanthis niloticus; assembly: GCF_011762505.2. Taxonomy (NCBI): domain Eukaryota; kingdom Metazoa; phylum Chordata; class Mammalia; order Rodentia; family Muridae; genus Arvicanthis; species Arvicanthis niloticus. Next base: position 51,579,508 of record NC_047658.1, on the reverse strand, counting down.
CCATTCCTTCCTCCCTCCCTCAGGTCTGTCCTGAGCTGCAAGAAAGAGCCATGGCTCTCAGATGGGGAGAGTTTCTTGCATGGAGGGATTAGCACTGGGGGGGGGGGGGGGGGGAGGGGATATAGGAATGAAGAAGCAGTCTTAGAGTGGGGAAGCAGCTCAGTGTGCACAGACTTGGCCGCTCAATGGTTGCCCGGCCAAGGGCTTTTGGTTAAATCCACAATGTCACAAAAATAAATAAATAAACAAAACAAACAAACAAACAAACAAATAAATAGCAGGAAAAGAAGGAAAGAAAAATAGAAAATGGGGAGGGGAGAGGGAGGAGGGAGGAGAGAGCTCTTTTTGGAGGAGGCAGTTGCAACTGGTTCAGCATGAAGAGCTTGGGGAAGGAATGGGGAATTAGGGACCCAGCTGAGGAGGCAGGAGGGCTCACGGCCTCCAGAGCTTTGGTTAAAGAGCACCAGTCAAACCTACAGGTCTCATCTTACAGGAAATAAGGTAGTTTATTCTGGAGCCCCTCTGAGTGACCATAGCCCAGGAACACAGATTTAGCTTCCCCCAAATTCAAATTTCAACACAGAAGCAGTTTGATGAAGTTTATAGTTTTACAGAACAGAGAAAGTCAGTCAGAAATCAGGGCAAGTTTAAATTACATCCGGGAACAGGCACAGTGAGATGGAGTTTCTCTCCAGGCCCAGGATGCTGTCCCGTGACATCTTAGTTTTTGGGTTGGTGGAAGCCAGTGGCCCACTAAGTCAATGGATTCTAGAAGATGCCTCTCACAGTCACAGGATGTTAGCTTAGTTCTGATGCAGGTGGACAAGGAATGACTGTTCTGAGAACAACCCCGGGATAAGGCCGTTAGCCTCTGGACCTGCGGCGTTCCAGGCTCCCCCCAGGACTGCAGTTCTACCAGTCAGTGTCTGCAGATACAGCTTCTTTTCAGGAGTTTCCGTTGTTCACAGCCTTAGGATCCCATTGTTTATTTTTTCTTTCTTTCTTTTTTTTCTTTGTGAAGCTGGGGATGGACCCAGGTCCTCATTGTGCTAGGCAAGAAGCATTTGACTGTGGAGATATACCACCAACTCTATCTTTTTTAAAGAAAGAAAAATATTTATTATTATTTTAAATTATTGTTGTTGTTGTTATCGTTATTATTGTTATTATTTTGATACAGGATCTCACTGTGTACTCCTGGTTGGCCTTAACTTACTATGTATAGCTGGCTGGTTCAAACTCACAGGGATTTTTCTCCCTGAGTTCTGGGATTACAGGCATGTACCATCATACCCAGCTATTATGATTAGTATGATTGAATGTTTTACTTGGCTTATGTGTGTCTATGTGAATGTATGCAAGGTATTGCTCGAGTGTCTGTGGGGGCCAGAGGTAGGAATTGGATCCCTGGACTTGGAGAGATAGGCTGCTTTGAGATGCCTGACTTAAGTGCTGGGAACTGAACTCAAGTGTGTGTTCTTAACCACTGGGCCATGTCCCCAGAGCTTATTTTGTTATTTTAATGTATGTCTACGTGTGTGTGTGTGTGTGTGTGTGTGTGTGTGTGTGTGTGTGTGAGACCACATGACACATATGACACCTATGTGCTGCTGCCTGAGGAGACTAGAAGAGGGTATTTGACCCCCTGGAGCTGAAGATACATTTTGCTGTGAGCTGCCCAATGTGGATACTAGTAGCTGAACTCGGGTTCTCTGCAAGAGAAGTGACCTTAATCACTGAGCCATTTCTCCAGCATCTCAACTCTCTTTTTAAAGTGATACTTGTTTATTTGTTTGCTATTGAGACAGGGTCTAGGTGTGCCTTCCTACATGGTCCTGACTGATAGTTATCCTCCTGCCTCTGCCTCCCAAATTTTGGGATTATATTTGAGACAGGGATTATATGTGAGACAGTGTCTCTCTACCACCCAGGATAGCTTTGGACTCATGAACTTACTGCCTTAGCTTCCTGTGTAGGTGAGATTACAGGTCTATCCCAATAGACCCTGGAATATGTAGACTTTGGAGGGCCAGAGGCTTGAGTACCTTTAGAAGCTCTGATTCAGGTCTCATGGACATTAAAGTGGGTCTGTATTGACACTGAAGTGGCATGTAAGCCCAACCACAAGAGTCCTGCTGCCACTGGCTGCTTTTGTTTGTTTTTTTTACACAGGGTCTCAAGTAGCCAAGGCTTGACTTCAAAACCATTTTGTAGCAGAGGATGACCTTGAGTTTCTAATCTTTCTGCCTTCAACTCCCTAGTGCTGGGATTACAGACATGGGACATGAGTGCAGTTTATGAGACTCTGGGAATTAAACCCAGGGCTTCGTGCATGCTAGGCAAGCATTTTACCTGTACCCCAGTCCCATTTGTTGTTGTTTTAAGATAATATCTCACTTTAGCTTAGGTTGGCCTTGAATTCAGTATGTAGCCCAGGCTGGTCTAGAACTCATAAGAACACAATTATATTACGAAAATAGTTATATATTAGTTGTGATTAAACCATTTTAACTCAAAATATTTTTGGAGTCAATCTTGTTGTGTGTGTGTGTGTGTGTGTGTGTGTTTGACTTTATTTATTTATTTAAGAGAAGTTTTCAGTATGTAGCCCAGGCTGGCTCCCAAATTCTGGTTGTAGAGGAATTACAGGCTACGCACTACTGTGCCCCTCTTGGAGTCAATAATTTTATTGTCACTGAAGCTTGAACTCAGAACCTGTGCATGTCAGGTGAGTGATCCACCATCAAACTACATTTTCAGTTCTGTTTTTACTACTTATTTTGAGACAGGGTCTCACTAAGTTGCCCAGGCTAGCCTTGAACTCCTGTAGTAGCCCAGTCAGACCTTGAACTTACACTCCTACGCCTCAGCTTCCTACTGTGGCTTTTGTTTTCTCTGTTCCTGTTGTCTGCTTTTTAAGTTGCCCACATTTTGCTTGGCACGGCACTATGGTAGGTGAAGCAGCTTGAGGTGTGCCAGGGACATTGAGTGACAGTTCCAAGGAGCCTGTGCTGACTCAGCAGAGGAGTTTTCTGAGGTCATCATTGTCTCCACCTAACAGCTTCCTGCTCCTGTGAGCATTGAACCTCAGGCCAGCTACATCTATTGAGCACCTGATGCCTGACAGGCATCGTTCATCATCATCAGAGGCACCGCAAGAGGGGCTGGAGGGGTGGCTTGGTGCTTAAGAGCATTGCTGTTCTTCCAGATGATCAAGTTTGACTCCTCCTGCCCACACCAGGTGGCTCACAACCACCGGAAGGGCATGGTAATATGGCCTGTACTTCTCTAGTTCCAGTATCTAGGTGGTGGAGTAGGCAGGAGGATTACAAGATTGAAAACACAAAGGCGTGTTTAAAAAAAACAAAAAACACACCACTACACACCCACCCACCCACACCCACACACATACAGAGAGAGAGAAAGAGAGAGAGAGAGAGAGAGAGAGAGAGAGAGAGAGAGAGAGAGGACTAAAAATAAATTTTAAAAAAGGAACTGCAAGAGGTCGTCCTGTCCTTAATGGGTAGGAGGGCAGGCATCCATGCCATGTGATGATTTTACAGACTGTGAAATCATCTAGCAGCGTCTAGCAGCTGCCACTCAAACTGTGATTCCTGGACCAGCAGCAGCTGGAAGGGATGCTACACAGTCAGTCCAGTCTTGGGTCTGTCTCACTGGACTTACTGGGTTAGAATCTGCATTTCATAAGATTTTAAACAGTTTTGTGCACATGACCATTTGTGATACACAACCCTGATCCCCAAATACCATGATGATCAAACCGGTGTAGCTAAGCCTGGACTGGAAGCAGCTATAGATTAAAGGGCTTTTGTTTGTTTGTTTGTTTTTTGTTTTTTTGTTTTTTGTTTTTGTTTTTTCGAGACAGGGTTTCTCTGTATAGTCCTGGCTGTCCTGGCTGTCCTCAAACTCAGAAATCCGCCTGCCTCTGCCTCCCAAGTGCTGGGATTAAAGGCGTGCGTAAAGGGCTTATTTTTAATTAAAATGTTTTTCACATTTATTTATTCGTATGTGGGCAAGTGGCTTGCAGCAGTCAAAGGACAGTCTGTGAAAGCTGGTTCTCTTATTAGGTTCCAGGGATCCAACTCTGACTGAGAGGCTTGACAGCAAGATCCTTTAACTGGCTAAGTCACCTTGCCACCTTTATTTGTAATTTAAGGATGAACAGCACCTTGAGTCCCAAACAGCTCAGTCTCATTGAATATTCTTCAGGCTAGGGACTTGCTGGGGCACGGTGGCAGGCTTAGGATGCCCTCTGTTTTTCACAGACTCCCTGCCCTCCTGCACACGTCTCCCTGGTTGGAGTGGGGTCAGTAGGTGGCAGCTTGTGGCTATGGAGAGCTTGCCTTCATGGAAAGGCAGAGCAGCTGGCTTGGGGGCATGGGCGCAGCTGAAATTCTAAGTGTCTGTGCCTGTGTCTATGCCACACCTATGGTGAAGGAGTCACTGTCACTTCCCTAGGCAATCAGCCACCTCCCTGTACCAGGCATTTTTGAAAACATGGGATTGGTTTGTGCAATAGTATCTGTACTCGGCGAGACTGGAGCCAAGGCTCTGGTGGTAGGCCACCCACCCACCCAGGCCTCTCATGGGTCTGGACTGAGGGTCTGAATTTTGAATGTTCAGTTACAGACAGGGAAGTGCCTTCAGCATGTGACAACTCACCACTGGTCCCTTGAAGGATACCTTGGTCCTCAATCAGGGTTGCTTTCCTGAAAGCCCCGTATAAAGACTCACTATATGTCTGCTTCCTTCCGGGTCCTTCAGGTGTTTTAGTCGCTATGACAAAATACCTGGTAAGAGCAGCTTGAGGAAGGAAGGGTTTATTTTGGCTCACGGTGTGAGGACATGATTCACCATGGTAAGGAAGGCATGATGGTGGGACCTTAAAGCAACTGGTCACACTACATCCGCGTCAGGAAGTGGCCCCTTTTCCTTATGAAGCCACCAGAGGACCTATGGAATGGAGAGAGATCGGTGCCACTCACATTAGGGCGGGTCGTCCAACCTCAAATAACCCTGTCTAGCAAACCCTTCACAGACAGGTCCAGAGGCTTGTCTCCTAGGTGATTCTGTCAGCTGGGAATCAATATTAACACAGGCTATTGACTTTTAGTATCTTTGTTTGTATTATTTTAGTATAGCTTATCACTCTAATTCATAACGTTCCAATTTTTCCTTCCCAAGCGGTTCCATTTTTTCTCATTTATCATCTTAAACTGAAGACATTTACCCCTCTGTTTCTGTCTTTATCATTTTAAATCCAAAGTATTAGGGATGGGACTCAGCAATTTAGATATGACAGACAAGGGCTCCACCACTAAGCAATATGCCTAGCCCACTGTTCATCCTGAACAGGGTGGCAATAGGCACGTAGTTACCTAGGTTAAATAGTTAATACCTAGGTTAAATAGTTACCTAGGCAGGCCTTGAACTTGTGCTCCTCCTTTCAAAGCCCCCTGGGTGTTGGAATTTCAAGAGTTAGCTTTTGTTTTATTTTGTTGAGGCAGGGTTTCCCTATGTATCCCAGGCTAGCCTTGGACTTGCTATGTAGCCAGGGCTTGAACTCCTGATCCTCCTGTCTCTGCTTCCAACATGCTGAGACTACAGAGGCATACCACCCACTTACCTGTATTCCAGTTTTTTGACAGGATGGGACCTTGCCAGGCCTAGACATCACTATCAGACCAGGCTGGCCAGGAACTTGCAGCAGCCCTCCTGCTGGGATTAGACCTGTACCACCAGGCCCTGGTGCTCTCTGTCTTCTAAATACAAACAACGTCACCACTTTATAAGCTGCAGTGAGCACACCCTGCCACCCCTCTCTAGCTCAATATTGTAGACCTCTTTTCCATTCTCCAGTGACATTTTAGGTTTTTCTCTAGCTTAGGCATTCTGCAGTCCCTGTATAACAAACCTTACTGTTTACATATGGACACACGTGTGCATGGCATGTTTATATTGCTCTAGTGTCTAGTATGCCAACCTTTTCCTCTGTCCAGTTTGTGACTAGGTTTAGCAAGGACTCTGCTCCAAGATTATGGAACTATTTAATTCTATTTTCTTCCAAAGCATTCATGCTTGTACTTTAAAAAAGTAAGCTGTAAATTTTTGTTTGCGTTTACTTAGCATCTGGTATGAGGTAGGGCTTGACTCGGTCTCCTGGTGTCTTAGACGGTAGTGCCAATGAAATGCATTGAACTGCCCATCTCTTCCCCATTGATTCAAAATTCCACCTTTATCACACACCAAATTCTTATACCCTATTGAATCTCTTTCTCAGTTTTCTATTCTGTTCTATCGATCTGTTGGTTTATTCCCCAGTCAATACCACAAAATGACTTTATTTCTTATTAGAAAAGCAATAAAGACTTATTACAGAAAGATCAGAAAATACACAGACACACACAGAACCAATCACAAAGCACTTGAGATTGCATCCCCACGATAACCACCATTTTACTGTGGTGTATCTCACGCTGGGTCCTCCACAGCATACCAAGGTCCATAGATAAGTATGTAGTCATAAAGCAAAATCGAAACCACACCACATGAATACTTGGGTAACTTTTTCACTTCATGATACTCCAAGCCCAGGTCTCCTTGTCACCTTGTCAATCAATAGTTGTTGTTGTTGTTCTTCTTCTCCTTCTCCTTCCCTTTCTCCTTCTCCTCTTCTTCCTCTTCCTCCTCTTCCTCCTCTTCCTCCTCTTCCTCCTCTTCCTCCTCTTCCTCCTCTTCCTCCTCTTCCTCCTCTTCCTCCTCCTCTTCCTCCTCCTTCCATATTCTCTTTATTGTTACTGTCCTTTTTACATGACTGGAAGTAGAGCTCAGGGCATTATGTGTTCTAGACTAGTGCTTTTCCATTGAGCTAAAGGTCCTTCTTCAATCTTTTTAGTGATAAAATACAACGTGTATTTTTTTCTTTTCTTCTTATTCCTTCCTTCCTTCCTTCCTTTTTTTTTTTTTTTTTTTTTTTTTTTTTTTTTTTTTTTGACAGGCTCTCTCTCTGTAGCCTTGGCTGTGCTGTCCTGGAACTCACTCTGTAGACCAGGCTGGCCTCAAACTCAGAGATCTGCCTGCCTCTGCCTCCCAAGTGCTGGGATTAAAGGCGTGCACCACCACTGCCCGGCCACAAGATGTATTCTTATATTTCTATTTATCTATATATAGAAAAACCCAGAGCAACATGTTTGCCTCCATAATTTTGCCTCAACAACGTATTAAAAAGTGATACCCAGGTAACATAACCTGCTGAGGACCTTCTGAAGGATGGACTTCCTAGTCATGGCCCCACGCCCTCATAGGGGCACACTGATTCACTACTGCCTCCCTCACAGAGATATTGAAGTTTTACTACCTAAGCTGCTTTTATTTGGGGGAGGGGTGGTCAAATCAGGGATTCCCTGTGTAGCCCTCGCTGTCCCAGAACTTACTCTGTAGACCAGGCTGGACTGGACTTAGAGATCTGCCTGTTTAGATTAAAGGCGTGTACCACCACCTCCTGGCCAAGCTTTCATTTTTAAACAATAGTTTTGTATTGTGAGTTTTTTGTTTGTTAGTTTGCTTTTATTATTTTTTTAAAATTTATGTATATGGTTATTTTTCCTGCACATACCACTGTTCACCACTTGTAGACCTTTTTTTTTTTTTTTTTTTTTTTTTTTTTTTTTTTTTTTTCTTCTATGAGAGTAGCAGAGGCTATATCAAGGACTCACCACAACTAAGTTGTTCTGTTTGTTTGTTTTTTGGCTCTTTTGAGACAGTGTCTTACACAGGTTAAGATGGCATAGAAATTCACTATAATGTCAAGGATGACCATAAACTCCGTTTTTCCCCTCTCCACCTTCCAAGTGGATTTATTTCTCTTTGAATCTGAAATGCCTCTCACAAGTATGAAGCACTTGTTTCTCACTTGGTGTGCTGTTGGGGCAGTAGAGTGTCTAAGTGGTTCCTAATGGTGGGGCCTGGCTGATGGACATGGGTCACGGGGTGGGGCTTCAAGGTTATAAGTCAACCTACAATCCATTCAAGTTCTCTGCCACCTGGTCCCAATGCCACCTCTCCCATTGTCGGAGATGGAGCTATTTGCACAACCTTGCATGTCCCACCATGATAGACAGAAATCTCTGAATCTCTGAGCCAAGATAAAACTAGGGCTGAAGCTGTTAAGAGCACTGGTTGCTCTTTGAGAGTACCCAGGTCCAATTCCCAGCACCCACAGCTCACAACTGTAACTCCTGTTTCAGAGATTTGACACCCTCACTCAGGCAAACACCAATGCATGGAATAAATAGAAATATATTTTTTGTTTGTTTTTTGTTTGTTTGTTTGTTTGTTTGTTTTGTTTTTCGAGACAGGGTTTCTCTGTGTAGCCCTGGCTGTCCTGGAACTCACTCTGTAGACCAGGCTGGCCTGGATCTCAGAAATCTGCCTGCCTCTGCCTCCCAAGTGCTGGGATTAAAGGCGTGTGCCACCACCGCCCGGCAGAAATATATTTTTTAAAGAATGTAAAATGAGATAGAATTAAAACATATTTTTTCTTTTTTTTTTCTTGAATTAAAAAAAAAATAAATAAAATCTTTTCTCCTGCCAGGCTGTGGTGGTGCATGCTTTTAATCCCAGCACTCAGGAAGCAGAGGTAGAGGGATTCCTTGGTTCGAGACCAGCCTAATCCACATAGTGAATTCCAGGACAGTCAGGGCTATTATACAGAGAAATCCTGTCTTGAAAAAAAAAAAAAAAAAGATCAAAAACAAAGGAGCAACCTCTCCCTTAAGCTGTTTCTGAAGGTGTTGTTCTTAGTATAATGTAAGAAAAACAAACGTGTACACTCACAGGAGGCTCTACCCATGACAACTCCAAACCGCACACTGTGCACATGTCAACAGAAAGTATAGGTTAGGGCTGAAATGGAGCCAAGAAGGTAGGCTGCTTGCTTAGCCTGCACAAAACCCCTGGTTTCCTGCATCTCATAAAACCAGGCAGGAGGCTACAAGGAACTTTGTCTCAGACGATCACAAAGGACAATTTAGACAGCCCAGTGTAATAGCCCATGACTGTAATCTCAGCATTAAGGGGCAGAGGCAGGGGCATCAGGAGTTCAAGACCGTTTTCTGTTCCAAAGGAAACTGATGACAGCTTGAGGTTTGTGGAGGTTTGAATGCTTGGCCCAGGGAAGGGCTCTGTTAGGAGGTGGAGCCTTCTGGAGGAGGTGTGTCACTGTGGGCATGGGCTGTGAGGCTCTCCTCCTAGCTGCCTAAAAGACAAGACAGCTGTCTTCCTGTTTGCATTTGGAACAAGATGTAGAGCTCTCAGCTCCTCCAGCGCCATGCCTGCCTGGATGCTACTGTGCTTCCTGCCATGATGATAATAGACTGAACCTCAGAACCAGTAAGCCAGTCTCAATTAAATGTCATTTGGGGACTGAGAGACAGCTCAGTGGTTCAGAGCACTGGCTGCTCTTCTAGAGGTCCTGAGTTCAATTCCCAGCAAGTGCATGGTGGCTCACAACCATCTGTAATGAGATTCGATGCCCTCTTTTGGTGTGTCAGAAGACAGCTACAGTGTACTTATGTACATAAAATAAATAAATACATTTTTAAAAAAAGTGTCCTTTATAAGAGTTGCCTTGGTCATGATGTCTCTTCACAGTGATGGGAACCCTAACTAAGGCAGGCTATATGTCATAAAAAAGCAAAAAATAGGGGGCTGGAGAAGAAATGGCTCAGTGGTTAAGAGCACTGACTGCTCTTCCAGAGGTCCTGAGTTCAATTCCCAGCAACCACATGATGACGGCTCACAACCATCTGTAATGGGATCTGGTGCCCTCTTCTGGTCTGGCTGAAGTAGAGTATTCATATACATAAGGTAAATAAATAAATCTTAAAAAAAAAAAAAAAAAAAAAAGTAAAACCAGAACAATTAACAACCCAGATTCAAACCAGAGCAGTGTACCCAGGTACATATTTCTCTGGGTTGAGTGTCCAGGTGAGGAAGAGACACATAGGTTTTTGTGTGTACTCAGCTGTCATAAATAGCAAAATAGTTTTCCAAAATGATGGTACTGCACCCTCAGCAATGTGTGAATTCTAGGTATGTGAGGATCAGGGAGCCAGTGAGGTGTCTTAGCAGTTAAGAGTACTGGCTGCTCCTACAGAGGACCCACAAAGCAGCTTGGCTCGTAACAGTGTATAACTCCATTTCTTCTGGTCTCTATGGACACCAGGCACTCAGATGGTACACAGGCACATGGATTACTTCGCTACTTTTATTTGTGTGTGGGTATCTCTCCTGTATGTACACCTGTCCAACCCCTGTATGTACATCTGTCCAATCCTTGCATGCTTGGTACCTACGGAGCCAGAACAAAAGCCTTAGAGCCCCTGGAACTCAGTATATAGACCAGGCTGGCCTTGAACTCAGAGTGAGCTGCCTGTTTCTGTCTGCCAACTGCTGGGATTAAAGGCACATGTTAGTAACCCTCATTTTCACAGACTCCTCAGTCAGTGGTGTTCAGTTAGAGAAACGGACTAAGACTGTAGTGGCATCCGAGCGTAGCTTCCCGACACATTTCCTCCGCAGCCACAGACGTCCAGCATTTTTCCTATCTTATCGACCACTTAGGTGTTTTTTAGTTTCAAGTTCTTTGCTTTTTTGTCTCCTATTGTGTTGTCTTTATTTCTTATTGACTTTTGAAGCTCTCTGTATTTTCTGAGTATGAGTTCTATTTTGATTATAGGTGTCATAAATATCATCTACGATGTGGTTTGCCTTTGTAGCGTTTTTAAAAAATAGCTTTGTAGAGCTTCATGCCAAATAGCTCGCCCACTTAAAAGTGTGCAATTCAGTGGCTTTTAGTATATCTATAGTCCTCTACTCACCACTACCTCAATCTTAGAACATTTTTATCACTCCGAAAAATGAACCCCACATCCATTAGCTGTCACTCCCCAACTTAGCCATCACCCCTTGTCCTAGGCAACCACCAATCGCCTTCCTGTCTCTATAGACTTGCCTGCAGTAGACATTGTGTACAGAGAGGGAATCAGACAACACAGCGCTGTATGACTGACTTCTTTCATTTAGCATGTTCTAAAGGTTAATCCACGTGTATTTTATTTCCTTTTATTGCTAAATACCGTTGTGTCTTTTGTATATGCCATATCTGTTTATCTACCCGTCACAAGATGGACAAAGGAATTGTTCTAACTTTTGGCTATTAAAAATAGGCCAAAAGTTAGAATAGGCCGGGCAGTGGTGGTGCACACCTTTAATCCCAGCACTTGGGAGGCAGAGGCAGGTGGATTTCTGAGTTCGAGGCCAGCCTGGTCTACAGAGTGAGTTCCAGGACAGCCAGCCAGGACTACACAGAGAAACCCTGTCTCGACAAACCAAAAAAAAAAAAAAAAAAAAAAAAAAAATATATATATATATATATATATATATATATATATATATATATATATATATATATATATATATCTGTTAGGTGGTAGTGCCCTATATGTTAAATCTAAATCCCAGCCCTTGGGAAGCAGAGGCAGGTTGATCTCTGTGGGTTCAAGGCCAGCCTGGTCTACAGAGAGAGTTCTAGGACAGCCAGGACTACACAGAGAAACCCTATCTTGAAACAAACAAACAAACAAACGAACATACACAAAACAACTAAAGAATAATTTTGCTAGGGGCTGGAGAGATGGCTCAGCAGTTAAGTGCACTGGCTGCTCTTCTGGAGGTCCAGGGTTCAATCCCCAGCACCTACTTGGTGGCTCACAGTTGTCTGTAACTCCAGTCTAAGTATATTCTTATACCCAGAAGAAGAAGCCTCTTCTGGGCTCTGCAGGCACAGCATGAGCACACACACACTGCTCAGACATACATGCAGACAAAAACCACTTACACATAAAGTAAAACAAATGCTGTTATAAACACATAATTTTGTATGTAGAGATATATTTCCATGTCTCTCAAGCATATACCTAGAAATAGAATTTCTAAATAACATTGTTAACTAAATGTTTAGGCTTTAGAAGAACTGACACCTTCCCAATGTGGTTTCATTATCCTATGTTCTGGGTATCAGTGTATGAGCACTCTGCTGTCTCCATTATTAAAAAAAATGTTATTATTTATTTGGGCAAGGAGAGTGCATGTAAGTCAGTGTGTGTGTGTGTGTGTGTGTGTGTGTGTGTGTGTGTTTGTATGTGTGTGTAGGTCAAAGGACAACTTGCAAGAGTTGGTGCTCTCTTATGACCCTGTGGATTCTGGGGATTGAATTCAGGTCATCAGGCTTGGTGCTTTTATGTGGTGAGACATCTCTAATACCTTCCCCCAGATAGGGTCTCACTATGTAGCTATGGCTGTCCTGGAACTCCCTTTGTAGACCAGGCTGGTCTTGAACTCACAAAGATCTGCTTGTTTCTGCCTCCCAAGTACTGGGATCAAAGGTGTGTACCACTATGCATTTTTTTTTTTTTGGTTTTGTTTTGTGTATGTTTTTTTGAGACAGGGTTTCTCTGTGTAGCTCTGGCTGTCCTTGAACTTGTTCTGTTGACCAGGCTGGCCTTCCATTCAGAGATCTGCCAGCCTCTGTCTCATAGTGCTGGGATTAAAGGCAAGTACCACCATGACTGACTTTGATTTCAAGATTCTTGTCTGTATTTTTGTTTGTCTTTTGATATAGGTATCCATGCTATATCATGCATGAATTTGATCTGCATCTTTGCTCTAGTTAATAGCATCATGCACTTGCTGGTAGTGTGGTTTGAATGAGAATGGTCCCCATAGGCTCATGTATTTATTGGAATGCTTGGTCTAGTTGGCAGACCATTTAGAAAGGATTAGGAGGCAGGTCCTTGTTGGAGGAAGTATGTCAAGGGGGGTGGGAGGGAAGGGATGGAATTTGAGGTTTCAAAAGCCTGTGCAATTTCCAGTTACCTCTTTTCTCTGCTTTGTACCTGTGGATCAAGATGTGAATCTTACTGCTGCTCTGGTGCCGTGCCTGCCTGCTGCTGCCCTGCTTCCCACCATGATGGTCATGGACTCTAATCCTTGCAAACTCTAAGCCTAATAAAGTCTTTCTCTTAAAGGTTGTCTTGGTCCTGCTGTCTCACCACAATAGAAAGTAACTGGCTCTCTCTATAACCCTGCTGCTTTAGAACTCATTACATTCACCACACTTCCGTGAACTTGTAGCTGCTCACTCCAGTCTGCCTGGGTGCCAGGATACTGAATTACTTGTCTTTTGGAGAATGGCAGGAGCAGGGTCTTACTGCACAGCCCCAACTTCCTATGTAGACCAGGCTAACTCAGATCTCACAGAGTTCTGCCTGCCTCTGCCTCCCACGTACTCAGTTTAAAGCTGTGTGCTATCTCACCCCGGTCACTTGCCTATTATTATTGTACTGTTTTTTTTTGTTTTTTTTTTTTTTTTTTTTTTTTTTTAATATATTCAGGAAGCTTGGGTAGGAAACTTACTCTGGGATCTGAATCCTAACGGGCAACCCTTGCCTCCATCATATGGAAACAGAAGAACCACCTTTGCTCAACTTCCTGAGCCACAGCATGGTGAAGTAACTACAGGGAGAGGGTTTGTACCAGATCGAGATAGGGTTTTACGATGGCTGTGTGCTTTAGGCTGGCCTTGAACTCTTGATCCTCTTGCTTTAGTCTCCAAAGTGCTCAGATTGCCGGGGTGTGCCACAACACACCTGGAGCTTTATTTTGTCACCAGTGCTGGGATTGAACTCCCGCTTTTTAAAAGCTACTAAGCATTAGGTGTGCTTTTCAAGGTAGCAGCAGCCCAACATTTTGTTCTGTTACCTGCTCTTCTGTTAGCTTCACTTCAGGTGCACAAGATTAAGATTTACTTCCTCAGTCGGCCTGTGTGAAATCTATCTCATTTGTTTATTGTTTTGGTGCTGGGATCAGAGCCAGGGACTGTGTTCCACCGATCAATACCCCTCTCCCTGCCCTGATTTGCCGTACCTGTTTTATTTGTCTATTCATGTTTATGTGGGCATTGTCTCTGGTATAATTAATATAGCCCTGCTTCCGATCCACCATCTGTGTTTTAGTTAATATATGTTAATTCTTAAAACTCTATGAACTTCTAATTTTGGTATTTACTTCTAAAATATGGAATTGATACTGTACCGAGAATCGCTGGGTGATTTGAATATCTGAACACTCTAAAACCCACATTAAAATTAATTGGTTTATTCACTTACTGTTTTTATTAAGGAAGGAACTCACATAGCCCAGGTTAGCCGTGAACCCCTGAGCCTCTGCTTTCCACCTCCTTCCCCCTTCCCCCAGGTACTGGGATTGCAGATCTGTGTTACCACACCATATATATATATATATATATATATATATATATATATATATATATATATAATATATATATATTTAATATATATATATATTAAATGTGTGAATGTTTGACCTGCATGTTTATGTGCTTTAGTGCATGCTTGATACCTATGGAGGCCAGGAGAGGGAATCCACTGTATCCTGAGTACTCACTGTACAGCTAGAGTTACAGGGTTTGTGAGCCACCTGATACAAGTGCTGTCAACTGAACCTGGGTCCTCAACAGTGCTCATTGACCCTTGAGCAGCCGTCTCTCCAGCGCCCCCTAGAGTCCCCCCACTCCTGCCCAAGCGGCGGCTTTCTTTGTTGGCTTGTTTGAGACAAAGTGTGGCTCTTTACCAGCTACCTTGGTTCGGTTTTTGATTTATTTATTTTTAGTCTTTTTGTTATTTTGTTTTTTTGTTTTTTTGTTTTTTTTTCTTTTCAGAGCTGAAGATGGAACCCAGGGCCTTGCCCTGACTAAGCAGGTACTCTACCACTGAGCTAAATCTCCAACCCCAAGGTATGTTTCGCTTTTGTTGTTGTTGTTGTTTTGTTAGCTGTTTACTTATTTTATTTTTTTGAGTCAGGGCTTCATATACTCAAGCTTGATGAGAGTGGGGATGGGTGGTGGGGTCACATGTGTAAACGCTGGAGAAGAGAAGGCAGGAGAATCACAAGTTCAAGATCATCTTCCACGATAGAGCAAGTTTGAGAACAGCATGGGACAGCCCATACAAATGAGACCAGTTTCAGAGAAGAGGATGGGGAGGGGCGGGGTCCTGATTTTCCATGGCTGAGGCAGGAGCTCTTCAGTGCTCTCGCTGTGTCTGCTTTTGGCTTCGCACACATTCTCCCAGCTGTCACTTTGTCAAAGGAGCACACTCTTGAACTGAAATCTTTAAATGGTCAACCCTATTGGTTTTTTTTTTATTTTCATCTTATACATTAAAAATTATAATATAAGTTTCAGGGGCTGGAGAGATGGCTCAGTGGTTAAGAGCACTGACTGCTCTTCCAGAGGTCCTGAGTTCAATCCCCAGCAACCACATGGTGGCTCACAACCATCTGTAATGGGATCTGATGTCCTCTTCTGGTGTCTCTGAAGACATCAATCATGTACTCATATAAATAACAAATAAATAAATTAGAAAAAGAACTGGGCTGGGCAGTGGTGGCGCACGCCTTTAATCCCAGCACTTGGAGGCAGAGGCAGGTGGATTTCTGAGTTCGAGGCCAGCCTGGTCTACAGAGTGAGTTCCAGGACAGCCAGGGCTATACAGAGAAACCCTGTCTTGAAAAAAACAAAAAAAGAAAAAAAAAGAAAAAAGAAAAAAGAAAAAAGAAAAAGAACCGGACTCTCTGTTAAAAATATATATTTACATATATATTTCAGAGATCTTGCCTACTCCAAGGGAAGAAGGCTCAATATTTACATTTTTTTTCCTGAACTTTCTCCCACGTGTCCCTGAGACAGGTGCAGCAGCAGCCTTCTCTTGGGTGATCTCTTTGCCTCCTTGGGGGAGGTGCTGGAACTCACACCTGAGACCGTCCATGTGCTAGGCCAGTACTCTGGGCTAGACTTCAGTCTCAGATTTTGGAGACAAGGGCTCATTCTGCAGCCCAGGCTAGCCTCCAACTTGTGACCCTCATATTGATATCTTCTGAGTGCAGGCTGACAGGTCTGTGACACACACCTAGACACCTTCATGTTTGTGCAGATATGTTCTGCTCTCCCTGGTAATGCTGCTCTCTGCAGTGACTGCAGCAGGCAGCTTTTGGTCACTGACAGACGAGTTCAAGGGAGCAAAGGCAGCTGAGCAAGGCAGCTGAGCATGGTAACTCATGCTTGTCATCCAGTACATAGGAGGCCAAGGCAGGAGGACTGTGGTGAATTTCAGGCCTGCTTAAACAAAAGGTCTACCTTCCCTGTCTCAAAAATCAAAAAGCAAAGCAAAGCAAAGCAAAGCAAAGCAAAGCAAATTCCCTGCCCTTGAATGGACATCGTGGTACATGCCTTTAATCTCAGAATTCCAGGAGACAGAGGCAAACAGATCTTTGTAAGTTCAAGGACAATCTGGTCTACAGAATGAGTTTCAGGATAGCCAGAGATACACAGAGAAACCCTGTCTTAAAAAACAAACAAACAAACAAAAAACATAAAAAAAAAAGGGGGGGCTGGAGAGATGGCTCAGCGGTTAGAGCACTGACTCTGGGTCCTGAGTTCAATTCCCAGCAACCACATGGTGGCTTACAACCATTTGTAATGGGATCCAATGCCCTCTTCTGGTGTGTCTGAAAATAGCTACAGTATATATATAAGTATATATAATTATATATACTGTGTATATACATATATATTATGTATATATGTATATATATGTATATATATGTATATATATATATATATATATATATATAAAATAAACAAACAAATCTTTAAAAAAAATCAGAAAAAGGTTTCCTCAAATGCCCCAAACAACAAGACAACAACAGAACAGACTGCCTGTTCACAGATACAGAGGTTTCAGTTCATAGTCACGTGGTCCCATTGTCTGAGGTCCAAGGTGAGGCTCCCCACACTGGAGATATGTGTGGTGAAGGGAGGTACCTACCTCATGCTCACTAAGCAATGACAGATGGAGCAGCAGAGGTGGGCCTCAACATTATCCCCTCAAGGGTGTGCCTCCCAGTTCTTTCTTCCTTCCATAAAGGCACATTTCCTCAGGCAGTGGTTCTCAACCTTCCTAAAGCTGCCACCCTTCAGTATAGTTCCTCATGCTATGGGGACCCACAACCATAAAACCTTTTTTTAAAGGATTATTTATTTTATGTATGTGAGTACACTGTAGCTGTCTTCTGACACACACCAGAAGAGGTCATCAGATCCCATTACAGATGGTTGTGAGCCACCATGTAGTTGCTGGGAATTGAACTCAAGACTTCTGGAAGAGCAATCATTGCTCTTAACCGATGAGCCATCTCTCCAGCCCCCATAAAATTATTTTCATTGCTACTTCATAACTAACTTTGCTACTGTTATTAATGGTAATGTAAATATTGGTGTTTTCTGATGGTCTCAGTGTAAGGGTCTGAGAATCGCTGAAAGAAGACCTCAGGCTTGAATAGTATGCAAAGAAAAAGAGTGTTTATTTTGCAGAAAAAGCCAGCATGTGGGGTCACATCCAAGCAAAATGGTGACCTGGAGGGAAGCTCGAAGGTCTCTTTAAAGCCAGTTTTCCAAGTGCAGTTGGGTCACCTTCATCAGGATTGATTGAGTTTATAGTATGAGACATTTGTACACTTCTGATTGGTTCATACCTGGAGGGAGAGAGGGTTACCCTATAGGGACTTTTTCTTATCAATATTGTAAGCCTATGGCTAGATGTTGAAGCAGTTGCTGATTGGCTGCAGTTTTTCCAAGCCACCTGGACTATCCTGGAAATTGATGTTTAAGGCCCAACATGGCTGCCTGTTCTAAAATGGAGTCAGTTAGGTCCTCTCACTCTGGAGACTCTTGTGGTGACAGGGTCTTTTGACTCTGCAAAGGGTAGTGACTCACAGGTTGAAACCACTGTCCTAAATGTTCCACCAGCTCCCAATGACATCACAGGCTGTGAACCAAACCTTCCAAGTATGACCTTTGGGGAACACCCAAGATTTAAATCACAAGGTTGCCTTTTCTGTCAATCTCTTGAATCTATGATTACCAACAACATTGTCTGAGCCTCTTGAGGTAAATGAGAGGACACCATCTTGTATAATAGAGATCATGAGGAATGCGTTGGCCAGGCTTCTGACTTGCTCCTGTGCTGGCCACACCTTCCCTGCAGCTGCACCCTCAGCCCTGGGCTGAGCACCTGGAGACCCCAAACCCTCTGCTGTTTCTGGAAAGAATCCTTTGATACACCTGCTTTCTCCACACTTGTCTCAAACTTTATTTCAAGTTAGTCATCCCCCTGTCCCAGCACCCACCGTCCTCAACTTCATCCTATTTTTTTCACTGAAGGTGCCAGTGCCTGGTGTGCCTTCTCCTTCCCACCCCCTAACCATTTTTCGTGCTAATGCTTGCTGAATTCAGCCAGCATGAATTCATAATGCATAGAGATGAATCATTCAACATGGTGGCCTCTTTGTGGCATTTTCTTTTTTTTTCCTTGCTGCATGCATTCCCCCCCCCCTTAAGTCATTTTCTCTGTGGCTGTATTGTGACCCTCACCCTCCTTTACCTTATAAAGCTGAGTTCCTGGGCTGGGGTGCAGGCAGTGGTTGGCCACTTGCTGGGCATGGGTGTGGCACAGTGTTCTACCTTCTGCACTGAAAAAAAAGTTAATTCTTAAGCACTGTGTTCCTTGCCTACATTTTAAAAAACCATGTTATTATATTTGTTGCCATTGCTTTATTTGTGTGTATGTGTTTGTGTGTGTGTGTGTGTGTGTGTGTGTACGCATATAGGCATGCACTTATCATGGCACACATGTGGAAGTTAGAGGATAATTGATAGGATTCAGTTCCCTCCTTCCACCATGAGGAGCAAACTGCGTTCGTCAGGCAGCAAGTGCTTTCCCTTTTTGCGCTACCTTGCTGGTTCCTTAACTTAGTCATTGTTGCTACTTTTTAAAGTTGTTTGGGGTTTTTGCTCTGTTTTAGACTTTCCCCATGTGTATAAGTGTTTTGCCTGCATGTATGTATGTTTATCAATCACATGCATGCTTAATGCCCTTGAAGGGCAGAAGATGGGACCAGATCTCCAGAGTTACAGGTGACTGTGAATCACCATGTGGGTGCTGGGAACCAGACGAGGGTCCTCTGAAAGAGCAACAAGTGCTCTGACCCACTGACCTATTTCTCCAGCCTTTGGATTTGCTTTTGAGACAGGGTCTCACTCTTCCGTAGTTCAGACTGTCCTGGAACACACTGCCTTGTCCTTCTGAGCTGGAGGAGTGAGTCTCATGCCACCTGCCCTTTAGAGATAAGGGCTCATTCAGCACGTAACCCATGTAGGCTTGGAACCATCCCTGATCTGCTGTGTAAGTGCTGGGACACCTCACAGCTCACCTCCTTTATTTACAGCTCATCACTCCTGTTCCATGATGCCTGTTGTCAGGCAGACCTTACAGCACTGTGACAATGAACCGAGAGGACAGCTTGAAGGTGCTGAACGTCTCTGAGCACTCTGACTCTTCTCCATGTTCATTCAGGACCAAACCTCCCCAAGTCTCTACTGCTCGTTCCTTCGAGTATCACACTCCACTATTTAATTTAGGTTTCTGCACTAATCACTTCTTTAGAAATTCTTTCCTTGGTCACTCTATGAGACTCTGCTTTCTATAGCATCACCATCCTGTCCCCGCTCCTTCATTTTCCTGTATGGTGCATAAGCTCTCCTAATATCATATATTGTTACATCTCTGATCACTCAAATGCAAGTTCAGTAGCTTCCATTCCATCATTTCTTAGTGCCCCAGATTGTAATGTCCCACCAGAAGCAGATCGGCCTTGCTATGAAGCCTTGGTTAGCTAAGAGTTCTTGCTCTCCTTCTTAGTTTTGCAAGTGTGTGTGTATACGCATGTCTGTGTGTATGGTGCGCATGAGCATGTATGTGTGTGTGTGTGTGCTCATGCCTGTGTGATCTTGGATGGGATTGGATGCACTCTGTTATGTTCTG
>NC_047658.1:51549466-51556966 GCF_011762505.2 Arvicanthis niloticus | reverse complement strand
TTGATGTAGGCATCAATGTTCATTACAGGCATACAATGTTCAAATATTTTGTATATTTTATAATAAATAATTTTTTGTGTGTGTATGTGTGAGCCCTAATGAATATATTCGGACCATGTGCCTGTAGGAGACTGAAGAGGTCAGAAGAGGGGGTCGGATCCCCGAGAACTGGAGTTATAAGCCGTCATGAGAGGTCATGTGAGTGCTTAGTACTGAACTCCGTAGTTACCTTTAACCCCTGAACCCTGTAAGGTTCAAATCTTAAGTATCTCTAAAAAGGCTGGTCATTTTCTTCTGATACAGCCATTAAAATTATTTTCTTTTATTTGGGCCTGGTAGTACAGGGATATACTCTCAGCTACTCTGGAGGCTGAGGCAGGAGGATCACAGTATTTTACCTGGACTGTTGTAGTTCAGGATAACCTGTTCCCACGCCGCTCCCCATTATCAGCGCGATTCGCCAGACCACTGGTCTGAGAGGGAAAGCGAGGTGGGAACGGCTGGGGGTGATGGAGACCTTAGGCAGCAAGACCTTAGGTGGCAAGTGATCACAAGAACAGACTCTGTAGAGACAGGATCTAGGGAGCAGCTCACTTAATTGGGGAGAACAAAGGCGTTGTAACCTTCGCTGAATGGGGGGAGGTGTTTCTTTGGGGGAGAGTGCACATGATTGACTGAAGCCAGGAAGCTGGGAGTGCCTCATTTGCATAAGGAGGAATTCCTGGTGCTGCTGGACACCACAAAAGGGAAGAGGAAGTTTGACCTGGTTACTGGGCTACATGACTTCCCATGAGACAAAGGTGGAGCCACAGGCCTATGGACGCCAGGACAGGACGTGCTGGCCAGGGGCAGGTGGAGGAGTGGGCCTGGGGCAGGTGGAGGAGCCATCCCATTTTTGCCGATCTCAGGATGAGATTTGCAGGTTTTGGATACTCCTCAACCCCACTCTTGCTCTGGCCCACAGTGAATCAATGGTTGAATCAATCAATTGATCAATTGGTCAGTTCTGCATGCAGATGTGACAATGTGGCTGCAAAGCCCCGCCCCCTCCCCATCCCCCACCCCCCAAAAAAAGAAAGAAAGAAGAAATAGTTCCTTTTCCTGCGCTTTTTGGAATAGCCAGTAAATTATTGTTATCTGTGATCTGTATACCACACAGCAGTACACTAGGAGTTCTTACTCTTGTCCAACCATAGCTCAGGACCCCGGAGAATTCTCATATATAAACAGGCACACTTAATCAGAGAGAGTCTAGACCACACTTTTTATCGGTTACTGCTGCCCAGGATGGTCTGTATTTCCTGTTTCCCATCAGTCTCATGGAGTAAATGTGTAAGGGACATTGCTTTACATTTTTCTTTCTTTTCTTTTTTATATTTAAAATTATTGATGATGATAATGATGATGATGATTGTGTGTGTGTGCGTGTGCGTGTGCGTGTGCGTGTGCGTGTGCGTGTGCGTGTGCGTGCGTGCGTGTGTGGAGGTCAGAGGACAGCTTGTAGAATTATTTCTCTCCTTCCACTCTTTTGGTTTTGTCAAACAGAGTTTCTCTGTGTAGCCTTGGCTGTCCTGGGCTTTGTAGACTAGGCTGGCCTTTAAAACTCAGAGATCTGCCTGAAGGTGATATCACCACCACTCAGCTTCTCCTTCCACTTTTATGTGGATTTTGGGGATCGAACTCAGATTGTCAGGCATGTGTGGCGAGTGCTTTTACCCACTGAGCCTCTTGCTTGTCCGAGAAGATTTCTTCTCACACTAATAACTAAACACATTTAAAAAACTAAGGCCTGGTGGCTGAAGGCCCATGGGGTATAAGCTATTTGTAGGGTGCCCTTTCCTTCAAACTGAAAAGAAATTCAAACAACTGGATCAAGCCATGCAAGTGTTTCTGTAGCCACAGCAGAATCAGGAATCACTACATATACCTGTCACTAGGTACAGATGTCCCCACATGGCTCCTGAGGACAACAAGGACATCAAATAATTAAATGTATTTACCTGTGTGTCACCAGTTGTAGTGGCTTGAACGAGAAGGTCCCCCACCCCACCCCTAGGGATCATTTGTTTGTGTTCTTAGTCCCCAGTTAGTGAACTGTTTGGGAAGGATTAGGAGGTGTCACCTTGTTGGCTTAGGTGTGGCCTTGTTTGCGGAGGTGTGTCACTGGGGGTAGGCTTTGAGGTTTCGAGTGTACACACCAGGCCGAATGTGGTAGCACAAGCCTTTATTTTCAGCACTTGGGAGGCAGAGGCAGAGGCAGAGAGAGAGGCAGAGAGAGAGGCAGAGAGAGAGGCAGAGAGAGAGGCAGAGAGAGAGGCAGAGAGAGAGGCAGAGAGGCAGAGAGGCAGAGAGGCAGAGAGGCAGAGAGGCAGAGAGGCAGAGAGGCAGAGAGGCAGAGAGAGGCAGAGAGGCAGAGAGGCAGAGAGAGGCAGAGGCAGGTGGATTCCTGTGAGTTTGGTGCCAGCCTGGTCTATAGATTGAGTTCCAGGACAGCCAGGGCTACACAGAGAAACCCTGTCTTGAAAACAAACAAACAAACAGACAGACAGACAGACAGACAGACAACAAAAGTCTTCCCCAGGCTCCACCTCTCTCTCCCTGCTGCCTATGTATCTGGATATAAAATTCTTAGCCCTCAGTAATGCACCAGCACCAATCCTGTCTGCTCCCCAAAATGGTGATCATGGCCTAACTTTATGAAAATGTAAGCAAGCCCTCAGTTAAATAATTTTATAAGTGTTGCTGTGTTCATGGTGTCTCTTCACAATGACAGACACAACAGTAATTACGACACCGGTCCAGCTATGATACTTCTCATAAAGATAAAACAAATGACTATAACATTTACTTATGATGTTGGGAATTGAACCTGGGGCTTTAAGTATACTAAGAATATGCTCCACCAAGGATCTCTGCTCTCAGTCCATAACCATAGTTTCAGTGAAGATTTTTCTAGTAAACAATTTAGTGTAGATATTTCCTCTGAATTGGTACCTTCGATCCTGGAGGAAGGAGAGGACTCTAAGACTTAGGAAGCTAATGAGAACCACAAGTTACAGAAATCTCAGAGAGTTACATGGTCCAGGTGGCTCCCCAAGGTTATATGGGCAACGCAGGCACGCACGCACGCACGCACGCACGCATGCGTGCGCGTAGAAATCCATTTGATGGAGACTCTGTTTATCATGGAGCCAGCATAGTTTATAGATGTAGCAGACAACAGACCAAAGACAACAATGTCATATGTATATTATACATGCTGGTGAGGGAAGATTCTGGTGGAGCAAATGCAAGTTGGCATTTGGCTCTAGACATTCGGCTTCCATGAGTCAGCCCCCGGCTGGGTGGGCTTTTCTGTAATGCAGCTGCTTGGTTCATTTATTCCTATAAATGACCCTGGCACACTCTTTGCTTCACCAAGCTAGACTTGGGTGGTATTGTTTTCATTGGTCTGCCATTTGCTTGTAAGACCCCAGGAAAAGTTGCAGGATGCTTCATAACCCAAGGGGCAATGGAAGCAGACCATCTGTAAAACATTTTTGAAGATATTTGAAGTCCCCCATTTTCTGAAGACACACCTGTTCTTTGGTCACAAACTGTGCTGGCCCCATGATAAATGGTGTCTCCTTCAAATGGATCGTTGGGATCTGAAACAGGATTCTGAGGAGCAGACTGGAAAGCTAATTTGGACTGCCTCTTTTGCGGTGTCAGGGCCCTTCAGGAATTCTCTGTGATATTTATTGATCATGACTGCATCCACTGATCTATTGAGCAGACACTGGCATCTATTTTTGAACCACAGAAAGAAGTTTTTATTTGACTACATTGATTATATTTGAGCGTATCACAGAAATCTTGGTGTGTGTGTTTCTTTGTTCTTGTTTTTGAGGCAGTGTCTAATGTAGTTCAAGCTGGCCTACAGCTCTTGGTAATCCTCCTGCCAAGTGCTGACATTACATGCCTGCCTGCTTCACCAAGACCCACAACTGTATCACAAGAATCTTAAGCTTTTCCCAACAGTCCTACATTAGAGACAAGTCGGCCTTTAAAACAATGCAAATACACCCACTGTTCATTCACTTTCTGTTTAAAAATATACTTATTATTATTGTGTGTGTGTGTGCGTGCGTGCGTGCGTGCGTGCGTGCGTGTGTGTGTGTGTGTGTGTTGCGGGGTCATGCATGTGGAGGCCAGAGGACAACTTTGAAGTTAATGCTCTCTTTTCACCTTTGTGTGGGCTCCTGGGATTGAACCCAGGTCACCACTAGAGCGTGTGGCAAGAGCTTTTACCCATGGAGCCACCTCATCAGGCCTGCTTATGCATAGTCTAATGCTGAACCAAGGAAGGAGAAAGCACAAAGCACCAAATAACAGCAGAGACACAGGAGACAGGCTGGAGTAGATTCGATGGCTTTTGAGAAACCTGGTTTTTGTAGCTTTAACTCTGGAACTATGTGAATGTTCAACCTATGAGGGAAGCCAACGCCAATCAAAGAGCATTGATAATTTGCATCTTCCTTTCGCTTTTCTTGATCAGTCTATCTAGAGGCTTGTCAATGCCATCGATCTTGCCCGAGAACCAGCTTTCCGGTGATTGATTTCTCTATAATGTGTGTCTGTTCCCCACCCCATCGATTTCTTCTGCTCTTTCCTTCACTTTGAGTTTAATTTGCTCTTTTTTTCCCTAACGACTTAGAAAGTTGACTTTCAAACTTTCTTTCTTTTTCTTTTTTCTTTTTTCCCCCTGAGACAGGGTTTCTCTGTGTGACTCTGGCTGTCCTGGAACTCACTCTGTGGAGCAGGCTGGCCTCAAACTTAGAGATCCGCCTGCCTCTGCTTCTCGGAGTGCTAGGAGCAAAGGCGCGAGTCACCATCACCCAGCTCAAACTTTCTTCATTTCTAACACAAATATTCCTTCATATGTGCATGTGAAGGTTTTATTCATTACTTGTTTAGGCTGTTCTTAAACTATGTAGGCTAGGCTTGCCTCAGTTGTACGGTGATTCTCTTTCTTCCATTTCCCTATGGGCTAGGACCACAGATGTGTGTTACCGCACCCAGTTAAAATTGTTCTTTGCAGATGGGTGTGGTGGTGTATGCCTTTGATCCTAGCACTCAGGAGGCAGAGACAGGCAGATCCCTGAATCTGGGGCCAGCCTGGTCTATAAATTGAGGTTCCCAACAACTAGGGCTTCACAGAGAAACCTATCTCATATACAAAAGTAACTTTTCCCTTGGAGATAGTGTCCAGTGTTAAAGGATAACACTCAACTTCTAATTCCCTGCCTCCGTTTCCCTGAGATTGCAGGCCAGAGCCACCAGAGCCACCAGAACCCCCAGAGCCACTGCCACTGGAGTGCTGGGACAGAATCCAGGGCTTTGTTTATGCTGCCCACTAAGCCACACCCTCAGCCCAAATTTTGTTTTGAAGTTACAAATTCAGTTTCTTTCAAAGAAACAGAGATTC
Organism: Arvicanthis niloticus; assembly: GCF_011762505.2. Classification (NCBI taxonomy): domain Eukaryota; kingdom Metazoa; phylum Chordata; class Mammalia; order Rodentia; family Muridae; genus Arvicanthis; species Arvicanthis niloticus. The sequence continues at coordinate 51,551,499 of NC_047658.1, read as the reverse complement.
TCAGACTGCCTATATCATGTTTTTGCTTTGTTTTTGTGTTTTTCTGAGACAGGGTTTCTCTGTATAGCCTTGGCTATCCTGGAACTTGCTCTATAGACCAGGCTGGCCTTGAACTCAGAGATCCACTTGCCTCTGCCTCCTGAGGTCTGGGATTAAAGGCGTGTACCACCCTGCCCAGCCTGTTTCATGACTTTAAGAGTGCATTTTGTGATGACTTTTCAAAGGATGCCCTGGTGTTGGGTAGCCCCTTCTCTGAGACTGGTGTGGGCTCTGGATATACTAAGACATGTGTCCCACTTTCTGCTCTGTTAGCTGCCTGTGCGCTTTGCACCCCTGACCCTGTGTGTGTGTTTAACTTGGGGTATTGCTTCTCCCCCAACTCTTCTCAGTGGACAAAACGCAGGCTATAAATATGTATTTACACTTATTTCGCTGTCTTAATTGAAAATCATGGTTCACATGACCTCACGAGCTTTCCCTGTTCCACATTTGAGACTCCATTTTCAGACAGTGAGACACTTAGCTTTCCAAATCTCATGTGATGGATGCCCTCGGATGGACCAGCTTGTTACTTCTGCCGTCTTTCTTTTGTTTTTGGAGACAGGGTTTCTTTGTGTAGCCCTGGCTGTTCTAGAACTCACTCAAACTCAGAAATCTGCCTGCCTCTGCCTCCCAAGTGCTGGGATCAAAGGCGTGCACCACCATTGCCTGGCTTTTCTTTTCTTTTCTTTTTTTTTTGATAGATACTCACAATGTAGCCCAGGCTGGCCCCAAAATCACTATTCTCCTACCTTTACCTCACAGAGACCCAGCTGCTTCTGTCTCCCCAATGCTGATTTCAAATGCTAATTTAACACTAAAGGCATGCTCCATTAACGACTTTAATCGGTGTATTGGTTAAATTATTTTTATGAACTTGACACAAGCTGAAGTCATCTGAGAAGAGGAAACCTCAATTGAGAAAAAAATCTGTATCGGATGGGTTTGAAGACAAGCCTGTGGGGGCATTTTCTTGATTGAATATGAAAGGCCCAGCCCAAGGTGGTCATTGCCGTCCCTGGGCGAGTGTTCCTGGGATATATGGGAAAGTACACGGAGGAAGCCAGCAGTGAGTCAGAAGGCTACACCCCTCCCTAGTCCCTGCTCCAGTTCCTGCCTTGGCTGCCCTATATGGTGGACTGTAAGTGGTAGGCAAAGTTAACCCTTTCCTCCCCAGGTTGCTTTTGGTCTTGGTGTTCATCACAGCACTAGACAGCACACTGAGACACCCCTGGGTTGTTTTGCAGTCTGTTTTAGAGTGTCCTTGGATGTAGATGCCTAAGCACTTGGTTTTGGTTAGCATATATTAACTGCACACATTAACGAGGTCCATCGTGATCTCTTGGTGCGAGTTAGCACGAACCAATCGAGCACAGCTTCTCTTGCACCCTCTCCTCCACCTCTTTTGCTTTTTCATAAACATGAGTACACTGTAGCTGTCTTCAGACACACCAGAAGAGGGAATTGGATCCCATTACAGTTGGTCATGAGCCTCCATGTGGTTGCTGGGAATTGAACTCAGGACCTCTGGAAAAGCAGTCAGAGCTCTTAACCACTGAGCAGCAGTCTCTCCAGCCCAAATCGTCACCTTTTGTATGTAATTAACTAATTTTACAGCCGGGCAGTGGTGGCGCACACCTTTAATCCTAGCACTTGGGAGGCCGAGGCAGGTGGCTTTCTGAGTTTGAGGCCAGCCTGGTCTACAGAGTGAGTTCTAGGACAGCCAGGACTACACAGAGAAACCCTGTCTCAACAAACAAACAAACAAACAAACAAACAAAATTAACTAACTTTACTGAGTTCTGCTGAGACAGCCCGACCTGTATACCTGGCATGCATCATGAGTGGGTTGTTTTATCCTTGACTTTCACAGTGTCTCATGAGTAAATAAGAAAAGAACACGGCCCCTCCCATTGCTGGCTACGGAGTGCTCTCTGTACGCATTAGGCCAGACTTGCTAATAGCGCTGTCCGGATCTGTTCTGCAGCCTCTCT